>NC_135540.1:119257816-119561899 GCF_045843805.1 Urocitellus parryii | reverse complement strand
TTTTAAAGTATATATATATAATTTTGATGTAATTTTTGTTATTGTAATATGTAACTTCTGTGATTAGAAAAGGAACAATATTGTTTACTTGGGAGCTGTCCATAAAATAAAAGACTGAATGATTAAGAAATATTGAAAACTAAATTAATGCACACCAGTGAATATGTTTTGTTGCTATTAAAGAACAGAATGTAGTTTTGAATATCAGAGACAAATTGGTTATAGAAATTTGAAAAAAGTGGTAACATAATCCAACCTATCTTTGGCAGAATGAGCATACGAAATCAATGTTTAACATAATAATGCTGGTCGGGCTGGGGATGTGGCTCAAGTGGTAGCTTGCTCGCCTGGCATGCATGCCACCCGGGTTCGATCCTCAGCATACAAAGATGTTGTGCCTGCCGAAAACTGAAAAATAAATATTGAAATTCTCTCTCTCTCTCTAAAACAAACAAACAAAAAACACAATAATGAAGGCAATGTAACTGATCAAATTATGTTAAATGCAGGAATGTATATTGCACAATGAATCAAATTATTCTGTATGGTTATTTTGCACCAACAAAATAGTAAGGTATTCAAACTTCTTATATCAAGAAAAATGAAAATATTACTATTTTACAAGAAATATTATATTGGTTTCAATTATACTATGTACCAGATACCTAAGAAATTCTCTTATCTCCTGTGAAATTTAATATTTTCCTCTGTAAAATACTGCTCCTAAATTTGTTCTTACATAGTTTGTAGAAATTATATGAGATTAGTATATGAAAAAATTTAGAACTCTGTAGTATAGATAATATTTGGTATTTTAAATCTTAAACTTGGAGAAGTTAACAAATAAAACCTTAAAGTTATATTTTCTTTTTAGAGATTTCAGAAATTATGATTTACTGATTCTTGAAATAAATACTTATCAAGTACACACTATGCACTATATCTTGTTCAATGCATTTGGAACATAGAAGAAACACAACAAATCCTGCCTTTATTGAGCTCATTTGTTTTGAATTTGAGGCCTAACATTTTGATCATTCCTGCTCTAAGACAGAGGAGAAATTTAATAAGATCACAATATCAAAAATTTAGCTTTAATATGTTTATGAGATAAAATGTGTATATTTTAGTTTATTATGAGTTATTTAATTTTAAAACTTGGACAAATATTATGCCTTAAGTAGTATCTATCTATGTGACGTTGAAAACTAGTTAGCATATAAGAAACTGAGCTCTTAAAATGTCAATTACTACTAAAATTCTGACTTATAGCATTTTATTGTGGATTAAAACAATATGTGTGACATTACCTGGAATATTATCTTGCAAATATGCTAGACACAGATGGCTTTTTTCATGTGAATTTTTATGGCCACCAAAGGTCAGAAGTGACATTTTATATATAAGTCATTTTGTGATAACACTTGAATCTTCAATCAAAAAACAGACTCATTCATGGGATTTTGTCCTCTCTCCCTCCCTCCTTCCCTCCCTCCCTCCCTTCCTTCCTTCCTTCCTTCCTTTCTTCCCTCCCTAACTCCCTCCCTTCCTCCTTCCTTCCTTTCTTGTTTTCCTCCTAGTGCTAAAGATTGAACCCACAGGTGCTTTACCTCTGAGCCACATTTCCAGCCCCCCCCCACTTTTTTAAAGACCCTGGATTGCTTATGGCTTGATTTAGTTGCTAAAGCTGGCCTCAAAACTTCTGTCCACCTGCCTCAGCCTTTTGAATTGTTGGGATTATAAGCATGTGTCACCACACCAGACAGTTCTCTGATTTTCTTTATTATTATAGGATTAAAAGAAAGATGACTGAAAAGATGATCCTTCAGATTCAGGATTGATATTTTTGAAGTTAAATATCCATAAATTCTTAAATGTCATAAAAGTTTATACCTTTCCATTATCCACATAATCAATTAAATTTAATCATCCTATCAAACTAAAAAAATGTGTATGTATTCATATCTGCGTTTGAATAGCTAAAAACTGCAAGATAGTAATAAGACTCAATTTCATAAAATTAAAAATAAACAATGCTAATGAATATTAAACGAAAATGAATAACATTTTGGTGTTTTTCGTGTGTTTGTCATCTCTAGTTTGCAATCCCAGAATTTCTTTGATCTTCCCAAAATTGTACCACCAGTTTTTCTGAGTCTTTAATATAAAAAAAGTACCCCATGACAGGTACATCAGGACAAGTACATCATTAATGTGGGTATTATGGGAAAATCTATAATAAAACATGTATATGGAAAAAGATGTTGGGTAAACTAATATCAATAAGAACAGTGTATCTCAGTGGGTTATAATCTGTTCACTGAAGGATGTTGTTTCAAGAGGAACACTAACCCTGCGCAGTCATAGAATTTACAAACTAATTGGGAAATATTTCTCCTCTTTCCAGATGTAGTGCACTTAGGGTATGTGTGTGGGCGTCAAGTAATAGAGTTAGAAACTATTAAAAGTAATGTCAGAAAGAGAATATTTTAAACTCAAATTGCATCTCACTATAGATCATGAGAGTGGATGAATTTTAGCTGTATAGCACCTTCGATATTCCACCTCTGGGGAACTTCATGCACCCTCATGAGGGCTTCTTACCAATGCCAATATATTAAGACTTTCTGGGTTGAATATCCAAAAAACTCAGTAGAAGGGGTATGCGTAGTACAGTCAGCACAAGCACTAATCATATCAAGTGTTTTCTAGTTTGCATACAGTTAATCACAGAAAAGGTATGAATAGCCACACCCCTAGGAAACTAATCATAGAGAGTGCCCCATTGAAATCAGTAAGCATCCTGAGCTTTCATACTCCTTGGCATTTGCTTCCACTTCAGGGTGCATATTGTCTGCTTTCCTTGAGTTTCATGGCTTAAGAAACCCTCCCCATCAAACCAGGTGATCAAAGTGCTCTAGTGGGTGATAAGACACTGAGGTCTTGAAACTCTACCACAAAGAAACCTGTGTGTGTGTGTATGTGTGTGTGTGTGTGTGTGTGTGTGTGTGTGTGAGAGAGAGAGAGAGAGAGAGAGAGAGAGAGAGAGAGAGAGAGAGAGAGAAGGGCTGTGTACATATTAAGAGTAAAGGACAGTCTAGATTGCAACATGGTTAACAACATGGCTTAAAAATTACTGTCCCTGAAAATAGCTTTAAGACACATTTCATGCAAAGTATCTGACAGGATCACATCTTCTTTACATGTGCTACACATATTTCCCACATAAACACAAGAAGCCGGAACGTAAATTGAATAATTTCTATATTTGTTCACATTGCTGAAAAACTTAAGTAGTTGATACTAGGGTTTACATTAATATGCCTGAAAAGTGTGCAACTGTATATATGCAGAAATATTTTAAAGTACAGGTGTATAATTATAAATATCAAATAAAAATTAATATATATAATGTTTATATTAAAGAATATTTATAAATTACATTAATTAATTCAACAATTTTAAGATTTATGATATTTTATTACATGAAGAAATGTAATAGCAATAATATATCAAGCATAAGATATCCTATTCTCCCTATAAATCTCTATAGAAACAAAATAATAGGCAGAAAATTTCAGCAGAGCTTGAAAAATTCAAGTAGAAATGATCATTGTAGTGAAATTAAACCACTGAAATGTCTCCTTGAATAGTATAAAATATGTATGAAGAGGGGTTGGTGCTCTTATTTTTTAAAAAATGAATTTACATTCATCTCTGATAGATATATGATAATAATTCACAATAATTAATAATACTATTCGATACATTCCTCTTTAAAAATTTAGTTAAAATTTCAAAGTCTACCAATGTTGCTGAGTGCATTAGCTTTTACTGCCAGACAATACATCACAAGAAAAATAAAAAGAATTCAACCAAATGACTTTTCATTGCAGAAAACAAAAAGCTTTTATAAACACATTAATGACGGAAATAGTGTTTTTCACTCAGTATGTACTGAAGCATAATGAAGTTAGGTCTCTAAACCAAAATATATTTTCCCTCAGGGAAAAGCAATCTTTTAAACAGCCATTGATTTGTTACCTAGTGCCCTGACACTTCATGATGAGTGCCTTCAAAGCATGAAGATCTTTCTTATGCAACTATAAATAATGCATATAAAAATGGGGAATGAAATGTCCCTTGGAAAATATTTGCCTAATCAAGTATTGCATTTTTTAAGACGGGGGGGGGGGGTATTCAATCTGTGCTTACTGATCAAAACTTTGCATTAGAAATGTTGAAACATTTTAAAATTTTGTTTTAATTATGTTTACTTAAAAATAAGCAGAGTTCATGGAACACATTATAGACTACTTTATTCCTTCCAGTTCTAAAATGTAGCATTTACTATTCTTTTGCTATAAAATATTTGGAAATTTCATAGTAATTTTGGCACTCGGAATAATCAACATATATATATATTCAAGATAGCTATTGTAATATTTTCTTAGTTCTTGCTATGAAATATAAAAGTGAAACAAAAAACCCCACAGATTCAAAATGAACTTTGTTTTATTGAAATAGAAACTAATTTTCCTTGCATTTAATAGGCAAAATTATCATATTTTCTAGGGAACCTAGTGAGTAACAAATTTGTAAACTTATACAAATACATAATTTGTTAATATAAAAATCAGTGGTTATAAATCAAAACGTAGTGTCATATATTCCTGGTGGGATTGCAAATTGGTGCAACCACTGTAGAAAGCAGTATAGAGATTCCTCAGAAAACTTGGAATGAAAACAAAATTTGACTCAGTTATCCCACTCCTAGGTTTATACTAAAGGATTTAATATCAGCATAGTATAATGACACACCCACATCAATGTTTATAGCCACTCAAATTCACAATAGCTAATCCATATGGAACAAAATAGTTGAACTTCAACAGATGAATGCATAAAGAAAATGTGGTACATATGCACAATGGAATATTACTCAGTCTCAAAGAAGAATGATATTATAGCATTTGCCAATAAATAGGTGTATCTAAAGAATATTATGCTAAGCAAAATAAGTCATTCCCAAAAAACAAAGGATAAATATTTTCTTTGATATGTCGATGCTAATTCACAATAAGGGGCAGAGAGAATAGAGGTACTTTGGATTGGACAGAGGGAAAAGAAATGAGGGGAGAGGGTATGGGGTTGGAAATGATAGTAGAATTTTTTGGACATTATTACGCTATGTGAACATATGATTACATATTCCCTGTAACTCTACATCATGTACAACCAGAAGAATAAGAAGTTATACTCCATTTATGCATGATGTGTCAGAATGCATTCTACTGTCATGTATAGCTAATTAGAACAAATACAAAATTTTAAAAAAGTGTAAATTTGATGTTTAACAAGATAAAGAAATCAATGTTTAAAATTTAAGTCCTAATTAATTATGATATTCTGACACATATTATTCTTACAAATGGTTAATGTTTTGCCAAATACTTAGAAACACTTTTAAAGATTTATTAACAGTCTTAAAGAATCATCTTACTGCTGCAACTGGTACAGGTATGGTTTCTTTGTAATTTCTGTTTGACTTCATTAATTTATTTCATAGAAATTTGGAATTGTCCTACAAATTAACCAATTTTAGCATTAAACATTTAAATTTAAGTTCTGAACTTATAATCAGGATCTGAGAAACGAGATTTAATCAGTACGTTGGAAAAAAAATGTCCATATAGAGTGTTCTGATACTTAGTCCTGTTTCTTTCTCTAGGGAAAACTACATTCTTGAAGATAATCAAATCAATAAATTTAAAAATTATACTAAATACATTTCTAAATTTAATTTATGCCTCAGTGTCTGCTAAAGTAATTCTCTGGCACTTGGGACATTCATTAATTTTTGTTTTCTCGATTCTTTGGGGCTTTCCTTTTGACTAACTGAGTCACTTTAATTTAATTCTGAGTAAATTGGCTCCATTTTACACTCTAAATAAGTTAGCATTTGAAGCATCCTAATCAGGGCTATCCATTGCCAGAATATTCTGGTAGCTTTTTACATATTGAATCCAGCATCTCAGTCCAGGGTAGACAGGCAAAATTTTAAATATCATGATCTGAACTTGTGTCTTGGGAGCTATTAAATGCAATGAGGGGTAATAGGAAGGACTGTCCACTGTTGAAATAAGTTGCATTTAAGCTATTACATTTATTAAATAGATGATTCAGATACCAGTTTACAAATAAGGTAAAAGAATTCAGCAAATTGGTCAGCACCTTATGAAGTGTTGCCCTAGGTTCCTGAATTTCATTGGATAGCATGTCCTAAAACTTCACCCTCAGGTGGTAAAGTTGTTAGAGTGCCTGAGGGCAGTGAGAAGGGACTTCCTTAAGCTTACATTGAAAGGTGAAACAGCTATTTGGGTTCTTCTTGCTAATTAATGTTTGTCATCTTGATAGAATTTCATCTTATTTAATCTCCATTGCATCATATCACCTTTCAGCAAGGTACAAAAAGGGAGAAATATAGTCTCATTTCTAATTTGGGGGACACTGATTTTCCTCAGAATAACCTGACAATTCCAATTTAAAGCAGTTTTCAACAAGCCCTTGAAGCTGTAGCAGTGCAAGTGTTTTTTTTTTTTTGTATAATATACAAATTTATGATTTGCAAGCTAATGCATCAACAGAATATGTATGTGAATGGAGATCTTTACACCATGTTCGATATTCAGTATTATATTATTGAATAAGAGGCTGGGATGGCTTAGTGGGCTTAAATTACTGCTTAATAGAATTTAACAACTAGGAGTTAAAGGGAACCAGTAAGATTTATTAGGTGGAACTATGGACCTAGCAACTCATATTTTCAACAAAAAAGTTCCAGTAAAGGGGGAATCGCATAAAGCATGCATTTAACTTATGATAGTTAAATTTAAAATAGTTACTGAGCACATATTCAGAATGAGATAGGAGATATTAATAGGCTGTCAGTTATTCAATTTCCATGTATTTTTTATTCTGTGTATCTTACAGTGTGAGCATGTGTGTGCATACACACATTTATAATAGACTGTATATATATATATATATATATATATATATATATATATATATATAATTTAATTTTAGGGGAAAATGACTTTCCTAAACAAAAATAAATCCTATATATTTGTGCACTATATATATATATATATACATATATATATATATATAGCTTATATATTGATGTCCTATGTTCACTTTTGTGCAAAAGATTTTGCAGTTGTAACACTTGCAAAAGCCACTCGATTTGAGGCAGCGCAGATGAGGAACTCCTGTCCAAGGCTCCTCTCTACCTTAATCAGCAGAGCTGATGTGAGGCTGAGGACCTCCCTTACTCTCATCTCATGCATATTATTCTCATCTCATACATATTACTCTCATCTCATGCATCTGATTTAAAACCTGGGGGCAGGGAGGTATTTGGCACATGTGCAGTAATGTTGTGGGCAAGGCAGAGGAATCCATCAGGCACTCCTTACTTAGAGTAAACCACTCCTAAAAAAAACTTGCCAAAGGCCCAACACAAAACTCAGAGCATATATAAGTCCACATCCCCTCTGAGTCTTCAGGCATCTTTGTTGTGTCCCTGTTGTACCACTGCAGCATATCTCCCTCTTATAAACTCTCTTGACTGCTTCTCTTTGTCTTGATAAATTATTCTCACAGCCCACATGCTGGCCATCAACCAAACATTTAAGTCTCACAACAGACTTCTCCAAATTTGAAGCCATATTCAATTCTAAAATGAGTTTACATTTCTTTTCCTTTGTCAAATACAAAACAAAATTTGGATTTCTGTAAGAAGAAATATCTTGTCACAATTGCTCAGTGGAGATGTTATTTTTTTTTTTTTGAGCACAAGAATGGAAATTTGTTGGTTTATGTCTTGCCTTACATAGGTAAAGAGGAGATACATCTGTAAGTCTTTCTTATCTGAATCTTAAGAAGAAAGATGCCTATTTGAGACAAAAGACTGGAATATTTTATTAATCTTTATTGTTTTTAAGGATCATAAGTCTTGCATAATCTAGAAAATTTTCAGTCCCCCCATGCAAGCTTCCTTTTTTTCTTTCCCAAGACTAATGACAGGCATCCTTTGCTGAATAACTCAGGGGAAATAATGGATCTCTCAGTGGGGTTAAATTAGTCTCAGAAATAGTTTCCTGAAGATTGCAGGTGACAGTGTTTCTGCAAAATCAGTTGAATCATCTACTAAGCAGTGATGGCAAGTGTCAGTTTCTTTAAGCATCTTAAAAGAGGGAAGGTTCAAATGCAAAATAGAAATAGTAATTTAAAAAGCTTGTAGTAAAGCTTTAGAGGTTCATGGATTAAAACCTTTCTTTAATTTAGTAATATCCATTGAGTTTTTAAAGCTAAGATGTCCATGAACTTGGTGATATTTCCACAGCCATAGTTATGTCCTGTTAGGACACACATGACCTGAGCACTTAATAAAACTCTCTTAATGAACCAAGCTGCTGCTAGTCCAGGGAAAATCCAGCCCACATGTGGTCTGCTATCATTGCAAATTTTTGGAGGTGTACATAAAGTTGCTGGACTTTACCTTATTGCACTTCTCCATGTGGAGTATAAGTTCAGCCACATGGCAATTGTGAGTTCTTAGTGTTAGCAAGTCTAGAGGGGGAGGGAGCTTTAGATATGTTTGGTTGGATGATTATAACCAGATATTAAAACACTCTAGAAAAAATGAAATTTTGGTAAGGATTTCCAGTGACAGCATTCAGTATAATTTTTTGGTAGTCAATAAAATTGTTCATGTTTATTTGTTACGTGTTTTGTTTTGGTTTTGGTTTCTTTATTTTATATCCATCAGCTAACTGGAAAATTACAAGAGAGGAACAAAATAGCCCAAAGACAATGAGCAGGGTCTTGATTTGGTAATACACTAGGGTGGGCTATTATATTCCACTGAAACACAATAAAATTGTCTCTATAGTTATCACCTTTGGTCAAAAACAGAATCAAAGTATTATTCTTAATCACAAAATAAAGTCATAATATTGGAGTTAATTATTTACATGAAGTGTAGCAAGAATGTAATATCAACATGTACAAATTTAAAATTCATTTTGTTGGAAGTTTTCATAAATTATCTCAGATTAGAGTTTTAAAAACTTTTGAGGCCAAGAAATTACCAGGAAATTTTACTGTCAATACCTGTATTTTGGAGCAATTTTTTTGTTTACTTTTTTCTTAATGACCTAAAAGTATCTTAAGGTCCCTGAGCCAGGAAATTATCTTCCTTACTCATTCATCTGTAAGGCTAGGACCCCTATAAATCAGGTTCCATACCCGTTTTCCAATGAAGGTTTTATAAGCAGAAGCCATATGTCAATCTTAGCTTCATAAAAATTATCATTGTATCTGAGTGGAGTGTAACTTGCAAAAGATGACATTCCATCAAAACCTTCATTTCAAAGCCAATGCTTCCAGTTATATTCTCATAATAAATACAAATTCTTATTGATCAAATGTGAGCTAATTATATTGTCATATAAATAGGGACACTTTATGTAAGCGATCTCAAATTCTGGCGGAACCAGACAGGGAGGAAATAACAAAAATGTTTCATTTCTATTCACGAAAGCATAGTACAATAAATCATTATGAGTTACAGATAATTTACTAAAAAAAGAAGGAAGCTTTTATGTCCAGAAAATTGAATATTAAAACACCATCAATATTCCAAACAAAATCTATGATCATCCTTCATCAGTTTATTCTGTCTCATGCAACTGTTTCTTTCTTGTTTCCTTCCATCTTTGCCTAGCAGTCTAATGATCCAACAGCCTTTCAGCTAGAGCTGTGAAAGTCGTGACTCCATCTAATGGTAGGGTCTCAGAGGTATTTAATTGTCTCAGAATCATGTGTCTAAGAATATCATGTTCTTTTTTGCTGAAAATGAAACTCTCTGTCCTGTGGCTGATTACAAGAAAATTCACATAAATGTCAAATAAAAAAAATTTCTGTAGATTAGTAAAAATTTTCTGATATAAGTTTCTTACGTAAAAAAGCAGTTGTCAAGGAAATTTATGTGATATGTAACATTTTAAAAAATAATTGAAGTTGCTAGGCATGGTGTTGTATGCCTCTAACCCCAGAGACTCAGGGGGCAGGGGGATCAGAAGTTGAGGAGAGTCTCAGCAAGTTATTGAGGCCTGCAGTAAGTTAACTGGACCCTGTCTCAAAATAAAAAAATAAAAGGGCTAGGAATTTAGTTCAGTGTTAAAGTGAACACTGGATTCAATCTCAAGTAACAAAACAAAAGAAAAGAAACAAAACAAAAAACAAATAGAAGTTAACTGTATAACACTATACAATAGAGGTCTATTATCAGGCAAAGCAGCATCATTATTTATTCTAATGAGTAAAAATCATCATGGTCATCAAGGACATTGTCAAATCTCTAAAATCTTCACATAATTTCTGAACTACTTATATAAACAATATTTTACCCACACACATTTAACTTAGGCATGGATGGAGATGTAACTCAGTGGTTTAGCACTGGCTTAGCTTGCATAAGGCCCTAGATTTGATTTGATGCCCAGTACCACAAAAATAAACAAACCAACCTAGGAAAGATTAAATATCTCTTCTTATGTGAAAATGCTTTCCAAGTATTTAATAAAATGTCAAATAAACTTAATTATTTTAGTACTTCTCTTTTATAAATTGAAAGAACAAATCTTTTTGTGACTTTAATGCACATTTTAGGTTTTGTTCTATACTTTTCTTTTTGTCATTCAGGAATTAAAAATTATTTAATTTTAGGGGAAAATGACTTTCCGTAACAAAAACAAATCCTGTGTACTTGTGCACTTTACTTGGCATAATTCTAAGGTCCTAAGTTACTAAAAAAAATTGGAAGTGATCTTTAAGCTGACATATTGTATACAAAACATAATTGCTTTTGAAATAAAATTTTGTCAAACAAATGTATTATTTTACTCTCTGGGAATTTTTGGAATATTAAATTCATATAAGTACTTAATTATCTCTCAACCAGTCATAGTAGAGCTCTTTCAAGGGATATATAATCTCATTTGCTAATATGTTCTGAAAGCAGATAAATATTTCATATGCAAATATGCACACATGCATAAACAGAGACAGAGAGAAGAGCTTCAATGCTGAAATTTTCCCTGTTTTAACTAAAACACAGAAATAAATTTATTATTTTACATAAAAGAGTTGACTCTTGTTCTTTTTCAACCTTTATGTTTTTACTGGTAATGTCTGGAGCATGTGGCAAGTTAGTTTTACCTATTCTCACAAATTATTGTGGACTTGACATAAAAGGGTTCATCTGCCATGATGTGTAATCATACGTAAATATGCACTGAATTTAGGGCAAGATTGAGGGAAACAATTGGCCACCAGGAAGCCTCTAAAGCCCACCTGTGTGAATAGAATATGTAGCTTGTTGCCCACTTCTTTTTACAGCCTCTGGTTATTGCTTTTGGAATCACCCCAACAAGAAGCCCAGATAGGGTGAAAAGGCTTAAATAACTATAGGATCTTCAGGGGAATCTACTGGGGAGAGATGGAGGAATTACAGTTCTGAAAGAATTTATATCGAAATATTCAAAAGCGGAATGAATGATAGAAGCTGCTAAAAAGGAGAGAGAAGCAGGTAGATATGGGATGAGCCAGTTTGGTGATATCCCGACTGTCTAAAGAGGCTGTTTTCTGAATTGTGTTTAGTAAGGAATTTACCATTTCTGAAGATATTAGACCAAATCAGTTCCATAATAGCAAGTTATATCATGAGTGAGAGAAGAGGACCTGTGGGGGTGCCCAACAGAGTGATTAGCCCATGAAGTTATCAGTAGTCAAACCAGGGAAGTTGGGGGATTTTACAGCTGAGGAAGAATCTCACTTGATTAATTCTTCACACAATCCACAAGTCAGAGGGCTGAGGGGACCCCTAATAGAATCACCAGGGTTAAAATAAAGAAGATCATGTAACTATATGGTCCCCAGTTTGGGGGAGCCTGAGAGACACAAAATAGTTCCACAAGAAGATCCAAAAAGAATAATCTCTCTGGAAAACAAAAACAAAACCAAAAACATTGTAACTTCTTCTTAACAGACAATTATAGACAAAACAACTAAGCACTGGCTTGAGAGTTGACCTCAGAAGAATCCTGGAATTGCCGAGGAGAGGACTTCAAAAGACTTCTGAAGCATCATAATGTATGTGAGGTAGTGGGGCTACAGAAGTGACACTCAATCTCTACGTGAGTCCAAGCACCAGAAACCTCAAGGAAAGCATAAATTCTGTGCTTGATAAAATAAGATGGTAATCAAAGCTCAGTCCAAAACATGGGAAAAGGGGACTTGCTGTGGAGGAAGAAAATGACAGGGAGAACATTTTGACCAAGGGATTTTCCAGTATCGGAAAGGTTAGATGGGAAGAGGCTTTTACTTTGGTAAGAACAGTGTTGAAGGCATGGGAATTTAATTGGAGAAGAGCTATGAGCAAGAATGGTGGGTAGCTAGTGAAGGTTATTACCCTAGAGCCATTCAATTTGGGGAAGGGCCTGCTATGACAAGTTCTGTGCTGATATAGGCTAAGTTTGGATTCAAGTTCAAAGGCATGAGGGAACAGACTCTTAGCCAAAGTTCAGCTGACAAGTGGGGCCAAATATTTTCAGTTCAGCTATTCCTCCATTATTCAAAGAATGGGAATTTGAAGGGTATGTGTCTGGCCCTGTCAGAGATAAACAAATGTTACATCTATGACTTTTAGCTAATTCATATGTGGAAAGAGTTCTTTATATATAGTAAACCAATTTTGAAAACTCACACAAAAAAGTGGGTGAGTTTCATTTTCCAGTGTTACATGCTCAATAGAGGTAATATTATCACCTTAATTCTGTTGCCACAGATGCCATTGCTTCTGAGTCATCTGTTTTGTTTTTCTTCTATTAAGCTGTGAACTTTACATGTCAATTAGGATAAGAGGAATAAATTGGCTACTAAGCCATTAAAGAACATCTTGGTTTTACTAAGATTCAGTATTATCTCAAGGAAATCTTCTGCCTTTAAATTGTATTGTCTGATTTGCCAAGGTTAAGTTCAAACCAAATCATGTCCTTTAATTTGTCCTCTTTTGTGCCATGAGAATAAGGGACATGAAAGGCCTTATGAGAGAGATGGAATATGTAAGGTCAAGAGGAATGAATCTTGTGGACACAGAACAAAAACACAGATGTTTGGTACATTTAAATTTGATATGAAAGTCCTGATAAAAAAAGTTGGATCACATTTCAGAATACCAATTTCACTCAAGAGAAAAGACAAACTTTGAGAAAGGAAAAATATTCACGTCCCATTTTCTTATAAAGCATGAAATAAGATCAACACAGTTTTTTATAACAGGACATTATTAAGTGCATACTATTTTCAAGAAAATTTTTGGGCCACTGAAAACCAAAATGTTAAAGTCTGGATGTTTAAACTGGGGATAAAAGCATATGTGGAAGTAGGGTTTGAGGCTATGAAAAACACGGAATTAAGGTTAATTTCTATAAAAAAGTAGATAGTAATCAAATAACTGACATAAAGAGTGTGATAGGATTTGGAAATTTTAAATATATTGTCACACATATATAGAGATATCAAAGAAGGACTATAGCCAAGTCAATTGCTTGGGTTCTTCTTTAGATTTTTAATAAATTTATCCTTCTCTTCAGAGAAACCCAGTATTTTCAATCAAACACCGTTTCTAAAAAATCAACACAATATGAGGGAATACTCGAAATTATCAAATTTATTTTACTATCCATTATTTAAATCTTGGATTTTTATTTTTCAGACATTTATTCCTTATATTCTAAAGTAATTGAAAATTGCATGGTTATTCATTATAAAATATAGAACAGGATTTTACCATGTAATAGTTTTAACCAAAAACAAACAAAAAAAGAAACCCCACAAATAACACTGGTTTAATTTTTTTTCTCTTAATAAGAACAGTAAGACTCATTATTTTGTCAGGAGAAAAAGTCTGACACCTAGACAATTTTTATGTCACATATTAATACAAGAAAGACTGAAGTTTAAGGACAATCCAGTCCAAAGATGCCATGTATTATTGGTCTTTCTCTAATGCTAGCAAGAAAATTCAGAAGATAAGAATAGCATAAATTGACTAAGCATCCTTTACCTGCTATGCATTGTCAAACATACAAGAATAAAGAAATGTGAAAGAAGACGTGATCTTATATCATTTTTGCTCCATGTTCTTGAAATGCATACCTTTCTTACAGCACCCTCCAAAAAGTCTATATGGCATAAAACTATTTAGTTTCATTCCTTATTATGCTAAAGTATATTTTAGAGAATAATATTATATGACCAATCTTTGAAATGTTTCTCAAAAACATGGCTTGATATATTACTTTTAAAGAGGAATTGAGGGCCAGAATAAGAGTCAGGGAGAGAAGAGCAACTGCCCAATGTGTTCTGATCTGTTCCACATCTTGGAAGAAGCATACTCAGGTTCTCATTCCTGTGTTTTCTGGCAGCTGAAGTGGTCATGTGGTCATTGAACTGCTTGTCCACCACTTGCTAGGGAGTAGGAGGAATCAAAGGAAGGGGCAGAAGCTGCTGGGAAACTATGGGACTAGACAATGGGACTAGAGGCTCTACTCTATGGAGACAGAAGGTTACTTAGATAGAAGTTTACTTAAATCCCAAAGCCTAAAAAAAATTTTTAGAAATGGAAAAGTCCAATGAGCCGCAGGATGAATTGACCTGCCTACTGTTGTAGAGAATGTGGCCACTCATGGCAGAAGTGTCATTTCTGGACTTTATTTCACTGTGATAAATTTTACTTCCCTTTTAATATCTCTATCAAATCCTTGCCCCAGGAAAAAAAAATTGTAAATCAATTGACCAAGGTAATTTACTTATTCTGAGTCGGATGTCTGTGTAGGGTAATTTTGCTTCCAGAAAAGGAAATGGCCTGCTTGTGGCTTCCTAACCATTTGGCAGGCAGGAGAAAAACATCAGGTCAGTGGCCAATAATGCAGTTGCAACAGTAAATGTGGGGCAGCGATTTAGAGAAGGTAGAAAAAAAAGGATGATGAGCTTTACCCTCCCTGTGGGAAAGAAATGTGGCTGGATTGGCAGGACTTTCTCTGAGGATTAATAGAGTTTGCTCTGATGACAAGCAGGTCACAATAATTATTCCCACCTCTTTGTAGCTTTTCAATTGCCATTACCCTCCTGTGGCAGTTTATGGAGAAAAGTTGGCATAAAGATTAAGGGTGCTGATTATTATAACTAGATAAATACAGGGATAACAATTTTATTCAATTAAAAGCCTTGGCAAAGTGACATAAAATAAACCACAAAGAGAACAAACACATAAATCCCTATTATATGAATGTGTGAATTTGCATTCAGAAAGTTGGCTTGTGGTCATTCTGGCCAAAGACAAAGTAAGAATCAGTGTCCATGAAAATAAGTAAAATAAAAGTAATAGTTATTCTAAATGACCAGCAAAGATATCTGAAATATTACATCCCCAATTTCCATCTCCTATTAAATCTGCTTTCATCTTATTTAGACAAAGGTAGTTTAGTTATAAGTCAAAGTCTTGGAAAATTATATTCACTTATATATTCCTAGCATTTGGCATTATTCCTGGATTCAACAGGGCTCATAAACTATTTTTGAGTGAGTGAATAAATTATATCATAGGTGAATAGCGAATAGGTGAATGAATATAAACAATAAGTAATACATCTTCTAAGAGTCCTTTGAAAATCCTGTGATATCAGTAACAGATAACATGAAATTAGTCCTAGATATCATGCCACAAATGTTGCTGTTGAAATGACTTAATTTTTATGAAAAAAAAGACATTAAGATATAGTCATTACCTGAAATGTATGACTGTGTTGTTTTGTTCTCTAAATTACAGAACAGGCCCCAATGAGATGATAATTGGTTTTTACATCTGTATTCCTGACCAACTACTATTCCCATTTATCTTAGTTCTTTTATTCCTATTTACCTATGTCCTAGCTTAGTCTATTTACTTTGCTTTCTCTCCTTGTCTTTTTCCTCATTTTCTCCTTTTTTTCTATTCTTATTTCATTTCTTTCTATTTCATGCCAAACTTCATCAAAAGTTCTTTGTAGGCAAGAAAACACACATTTTATTCATTCTACCTCCCAAAACTGTGAGGTGTAAACTGCTTGTAGTGCAGTTGTTTTGGCCAGACACCCCTTCCTGCCATCCTGTTTTATCTTCCTGGTGATTCTACTCATGCTAGAGCATATGACCAAACTTTCTTTTTCTAAACAAGTTTATATAGTCCCAAGAGAATGAATTGAGCCTCTTATTCATTTGAATCTTTGCCATATAATAAACATTTCTAGCATCTATCACCTGTAATTAACATTTAATCTGTGCCTCTTTCAGCTTGTGACTTCATGAGAGTAATGAAGTTTTTTTACTTCATATTTTACTGGCATATAATAGGTACTTATAATTTGATCAGATGACTGGAATATTAGGAAACTGAGAGTTGATAATTAGTAGGTTTTATGATTTAGATACAAGATGTCTCCCCAATGTTTCTGCGCTAATGGAGGAATGTTCAGATGTAAAGTGATTGGATTGTGAGAGCTGCAACCCAGTTCATCCATCCTACTGGGGATGACTTTGGTAACTGTGGATTGGTGGGCATGAATGAAGGAGGCAGATCATTAGAAATGTGCCCTGGAGTTTGCATCTTCCCTGTGGTCCCTTCCTCTCTCTGCTTCCAGAATCCTGCCATGAGCTGAAGAACTTTTCTGAGCCCTTTCACCATGATGTGCTGCCTCACTTTGAACCCAGACCACTAGAGGCAGTCATTTATGTGCTCTAGGATTGTGAGCATCCCCTTTTCCTTCTCTAAGTTGTTCTTGTGGGGTATTTTGGATACAGGAATGCAAAAACTACCTGAAACATAGTAATATTTACTTACTCAAAAAGAATCACTCTGTTTATAATCACATTAAACAAATTTCAAGTTGAATACCTTATTTAAACTATAAATAAAGAAATACAAGAAAAAAAATGCTAAAATTTAAATGAGAAATAAAACTAAAATTCAAAGAGGGCATCTCTTCATCTTTTTTATTTCTAATTTGCATAACTTATTTCTCTGTGTATATACCTATATCTATATCTATGTATATGAAATCTAAATATGAATGGTTTCACAGAAACCAAAATAAAGCTTTCTCTCTATTAACTATGAATATGTCTGTAATGTGATCAGTTAAGTTGAATTACAACTAAAATTTACTTTAAAGCTTAGCATTATCTGTTTTCTTCTATTCATTTCATCCTCTCTTTTATTTTCTGGACCCATTCTGTTCAGTGCCGGTGCATCTGATTGGACTGTAAAACATGAAATGTGTGGCTTCAAAACACAGCTGGAGCCAATGTCATTCTTAAGCCAGCTGGCATTAACCACCCTTGTGGAAAGCAGCTGACTTCTGTTTTGATAGAATAAGCATTCCAATGTGTGCTGCTTGTAATTCACTCACCATCCAACAAACAAATTAGTCTAGAAAAGAAATATATCAGCTATTAAGTGGAATGAGATTGATTGATAGAAGGGGCTATCACTCCCTCCTGTTGATGGTACATGGTGTACTTCTCATGCTTTTAACAAAGTAGTTAACACTGCTCATGGTGTTTTTATTCAAAAACAAGGGATAGTATGAAAATACATTATACATTTTTCAGGGATCAAGGAAGAAGACAGTAGAGAACAAGTTGCATAATATTCTTCATCTATGCATCTCTGTATACTTATCTGTCCTTCTGGTTCTTTATTCTATCTATGCATAGCTCTATCTGTCCATTTATCTATTCAACTTTCTTCCATCTCTCCATATATCAGACTATCTTATTTCCATTTATTAGTCTATTCTCTTTTCTCCTAACTAGCGCCTCATTCATTCGTCCAGTAAATCTATCCATTTACTCTTTCACTCTGTTGTCTATCTTTATCTATCTATCTATCTATCTATCTAATATCTATAATTAATCTGTTTCCCCTGTAATATCAGACAGAGATAAATGTACAAGCATTGCTTGCATCTCTACGGGAACTAAAACCTCACTTTTATACTCTGTGACCTATTCTCTAATTGTCCATCTCTAGTACTTAGAAAATGAACTGCCTTTTTCTTGTCTTCATTCATTAGTCATGCTTTGCTCTCTAGAGCAGTGCAAAATGAGACCACTACCCTTTCCACTTAAAATATTTTCAGACTTTTGAAGAAACCTATATTTTCTTTCTTTCCACAGCTTTTGTTTACTGGCCTAAATAAACCCCTTATTTATTATGTGTTTTTCTAATGCTAAACTACAGTGTCTCTTTCTTGCATACACATCAGATTCACAACTTGTCTCTATTATTTCAATTATTGTGTCATATTTTGTAACAAAGAGATCTTGGTGCTGTTTTGTATTGAACTCATTTTCTACAAAATGACACTGATATAATGTGATTAACACAGTTGAAAATACCTCTTTTCATGTTATTTGTTGTTGCTTAATAAATAACTACAGAGGTAAGAGCTTAGAGAATAATTCATTTATCACATCCTAGTTTCTGAAGCAGGAGTGTAGGATCAGTTTAGCTGAGTCCTTGCTAAGAATCTCTCAAGGTTATAGTGAAGGCATCACCTGGAGTACGTTCTCATCTGGAGCCAGGACTGCAGACATTGCACTTTCAGTGTCTCACAGATTGTTGCAGGATTCATTTCCCCAGCTGTAGGATTGCCCTTGCTTCTTGCCGGGTGACTACTAGGTTCTTCCTCAGGGCCCTAGAGGCTATACTCAGCAAAATATCTTGTGAATTTCCAAACAAGCACACTTACTTCTAAAAATCAAGCAAGGGAGAAATCTCTAGATGGAGTCTTGTAGTACACATATTGTTCTGCATTAGAAAGTAGGGATTTATTCAGACACTGCTGGACTCCTAGAATGTTTAATATTAATACTTCCACCCAAAATTTTATGGAATTTTTTTCAAATTCTCCAGCCTTCATGTGTATTAT
The DNA here is from genome assembly GCF_045843805.1 of Urocitellus parryii. NCBI lineage: Eukaryota > Metazoa > Chordata > Mammalia > Rodentia > Sciuridae > Urocitellus > Urocitellus parryii. Next base: position 119,542,796 of record NC_135540.1, on the reverse strand, counting down.
TAAGATATGTATGGCACTTGCTAACTGGTATGTAATAATTTCTGTAGGTACTGAGTTTTCCCTAGGTTGCAGTATGAATAGAGCAGAATTGACCCAGATTTGAAGAAAGGTAAACGGACATCCTTGCCCAGTAAAAAACAACTTTCCAGTGTTTCCTATTAATTTAGTAGGAAAACAAAAATAAAAATAAAAGCATTTCCCAGATAAGGAGTTTTCTGCTAGCTATGAGGGAATTTGCTGTTGATTTCAGTAAAGATATGGCATTTGGACCTTCAGTGAAAGAATAGTGTAGAGAACAAGTTTATGGTATTAGTTATTCTTCATGATCAACCAAACTTTTTTTTAACTTTTATTATTATTTTTTTTAACCAGAACAATAGGTAAAAAAATAAATACCTGCTAAGAACCCATCAATCTCTCAGGAGATTTTTCACCTGATGGTTCAACTGACAAAATTTCAAGGAAAGGATTTTCTTTTAATAGATGTTTGGAAATCTTTTTTTTTTTTTAATTCTTTTTTTTTATTGTTGGTAGTTCAAAACATTACATCTATTTTGATAAATTTCACAGTTTGATTCAAAAGGGTTATGAACTCCCATTTTTACCCCGTATACAGATTGCTGAGTCACATCTTTGGGAAAATAGCAAGGGAGATAGAGCTTTCTAGAGACTAGTAGCGATGAGATTTTTTTAATCAAGAAATTATAGTTGTAGAAGGACACAGTAACTGTCAGAACAACATTTGAAATACTCCTGGTTTGGAGAAGAAATGTAATTCATCTCATTGTAAAACCTAGCTGGAAGCTAGTCTACAAAAACTCCAGGTAATTCAGAAAACTGGGCAGAGGATTAAGAATGGGTCTGGTGGACAAAGGTAAAAGGAAAAAAAAATGTAAAGTAGAATATTGATGCTTTCGGAAATCACTCTCAGCTCCCAGAATTTGGATACTTATAATATGAAAGGACTTATTAGTAACAAAAAGATTTTAAAAAAATAGTAAGGAGAAATACTTTATTTCTCATCCAATTCTTAGCTTACTTATAATGAGAACATGAATTAATCTCATTTTTTTTGTTCTTAATGCCTCTATTTTAGCATGCATAATTAAAGGTCAGTTGTAATTAAATGAAGTAGTTAATAGAATTTAAATAAAGCAACTTTCGAATTTATTGGGTTGTCATGTTTTTTCTTTTGGTGAGCTCAAAAGATAAAGAGCTTATTTCACCTCATGTCTTAAAATGAATTTTATTTTTTCATTGTAGTTTAGTCAGTGATATTTAAAGTTGATTTTCTGTGTTTTTTTTTCTTAGTTTCTTTATATTCTTTACAAGCTTATCAGTTAATATAGTTGTTGAACTGTCTTAGAACTTAGGTTCCCTAAAGACTTTCATTGTGTATATTCTGCTAAAAGATTTATTGTAATGAAAAAGTACTGGTAATATCAATTCCAACCTTGACACACAATGTACAGGGATAAGTGATTGAGATACCATCCTTTTCTTTGGGCTTCAAGCAACAATATGTTCTTATTTCTTAATACGTGCTCCAAAAAGCAATTAAAGGATCACTAATTTTAAATGTATTTTTAAATGCAGTTGTACAAATTGCATTCATATAATTGATATTTTGATGGTTTGATCAAATGTTGATCCAGAGAAAGCAGCTGTTCCACTTAAGCAGATGGATGGGGGAGGGAACACAGTCCAGTTTTGAAAAGAGCTCATCTATATACTCCAACCCATAATACTGCTGTTTGGTGCATTGACTACATAGCCCAGCATAACATGATTTCAAATTGATGATATAATTTTCTACAATGTAAAGTGTCAGTTACAGTGAACAAATTGAGTAATAAAATTTATATCAAAAATATTACAAATGAATATATGAAATCCTTACTGTTAAATTCTTTATAGCTAAAAGAAAGAAATTTTAAAAATTTGGAAATTAGTATAGAATAAAACAAACCTAATTTTTAATTTATTTAAAAAACCAATTTTATAGGGGTAAAATTTATAAATGTTTATAATGGTTCCCTACTCAAAAGAGCATCCTAGAATGCACTGGGAACTTCCCTAACATAGTTGGGACCAGAACTGCTTCATATTTTGGATATTTTCAATGATAAAATACTTGGGCGTACATAATGAGATATCTTGGGAAGTAGATCTAAGATTAAACACAAAATTTGCTTATGTTTCTTATATCCCTTCTATACATAGAGTGAATGTAATATTATATAATATTTTAAAGATCATTGTGCATGAAACAAAGTTTCATAGTGTGTAATTTTTCACTTGTGGCATCAGGTTGGAGCTCAGAAAGATTCTGGATTTTGTAATATTTCAGATTGCAGATTTTCAGACTGGGGATGCCTGTCTAGTACCTACCTGATAACTCTATTTACCAACTAAAAATATACAATGGAAATAAAAATAAAGGTCAGCAAGAATCGATGACAACAAAAGAATGAATAGTAATGAAAAAATCTCTACTTCCAAATATTTTAGAGGGAGAACATTATTAATAGGAGACTACTGTAGAAGCAGTTAAGTAAACAAGAACTCACATTAGAAATAAAATTGCACACTGTTCTGAGGATAAGATTTGTGTCATGGTGCTCTCGATCTGATACTGTTGAACTAATAATAGAAGATTCTTTTTGCTATGTGCTAGCATTTGTCTACATAGCCTTAGTTGATAATTATATAAAATATCACATATGTGATGAGCAATTATTTTATTATATTTTTTATTAATTCATTTAATGACTAATAACTGAGGGTCTGCTCTATGCTAAGCATTACTCTAGAGGTTGGGATATACAAGGAAAAAATACCAGAAGTGTTGCCCTAGAGAGGGTATTTGAAGTAAAAGAAAGAAGACACTTTTGTTTAGCAAATATTATAAATTAAAATCTATATCTATATGATTGTAAATTATTTTAGATATCACAAGGAATATTTCTAATGCAATAATAACCTGCAGAAGTTGATTTAGGTTATTTTTCCTGCTTAAGAATAAAGGCAGTAGTAGCTCTGGTTTTTTCTTTTATTAATTGATTCAGTTTCCTCCTGAGCTGATTTATACCACTTTGCTTTTATTATTGACTCTACCAGTTTGTTACTTATTTCAACTATTTTTTTGTATAATTAATATTTTTTTAAATCACCTATGGGCTAGGCTTATACTTAATTTCAATGTTTGGACTTGTATTTTTAAATGAGTTACTCTGTCAAGCAGAAGATATCTTTTTTCTTCAGTTTTTTTTTTTTTTTAATTTCTGCAAGATCTCACATATTGACCTCCTTTTTGTCTAAGACATTGTAAGCTTTCAAAAAGTGAAGCTTAAGTACGCAATTAGGAGCAATGAAGCACAAAATTGCTCATGCAAGAAATATCATCATTTTCCCTGTGCATCTGAAATTAAGGGATCTGCGCTGTCCAATCATGAGCTAACCAATATGATGAGGGCACACAATCACGCACAACCTATCATTACATTGTAACAAAGCCAGTGGAGAATTTGGTACCCACAATTATAAACTCACAAACACCCACTTGCTGAAGTGCCTTTCTCCTTACTACACAAGCTCTTATTTTTATATATTCTCTGATTTAGACCTTTTGCCATCCGTACCTTATGTATTAAAAACCTGTTCCAAGAGAGATTTTTTTTGTTGTTTCATTTAGAGAGAGCAGACTTTTAGTTTTTCAAGGATCTAGTTAAAGACCAAGGGTTATGGAGGAAAGAAATGGTCAAAGAGTCAGTGAATGTTTCATAATTCCTGATCTTCTGCAGTCTGTTTAAGGTCCACCAGAATCAATAGATGAACAGGGAGTGGAGCCCAGACTAGATTCTAGTCAGCAGACTACAGTATTTTTCAAAGTACACATCTGTATCCTCAATTGTTCTTAATTTAAACAGAAGAATATATTCTGATTCCCTTTATGAGAAAAATCCAACTGGAAATTAAACACTGTAAACATTTTCTGGACTTTCTGTTGTTGTTAAAAGTTTAATATCACAGTACAGCAAAAAACCTACCTCCAAACATTGCTGCATTGGGGACCAAAACTTCAACAAATAAATATTAGGGATCATTTAAAATACTAGCTATAACAGAGGGATTCTAGATTTTTCTTTTTACATGTCATAATACTCAGGGACAATATTTCATCATTTGTCTTAGCTGTTAGAGAAAATTAATATTATTTTATTAATTTTTCTTACTAAGGAGAAATGTGATGTTGGAGAGTACAAAGAGGAATAGATTTGGAGACTTTCCCCCCTATATGCCACTGAAATTCTGTCGTTTTTTATTTATGCCTAACTTTTTATGACTCCACTTCTCTAAGTATAATAAAGAAATATCAAGATTATTCAGTGAAAAATAAGTATGTACTTAACTGTTAAGTACATAAAATCTTATGTATATTGGAAGTCAATAAAAACTAGACTTTTTTATGAAAGTGGTGCAATGTTATTAGTCACAGTTTGAAATGTTTGATTGACTACTACTAATAATATTTTTCCTTTCTTTTCATTGCTTTCATTCCAGTATCATTGATCTATCCATTAGCATTTCATCCCCCTGAATATTGCTAGGTTTATTACAAATTCTACCTCTTCCAGAAAGCTTTCCACAAATTTCAGTCATTGTTGGCCTTCCAAAAGATGAACATGCTCTAAGGCCTAGAGGTAAAGCTTTTACCCAGATGGGCTAGAAGACCTCTGGACTTTGTTATTACAGTTATTTCAGTGAAGTAACTGTAATTCTTTGTTCATGGCCAGAATCATCCTAATTTGGCTAGAAAAATATATGTTCACTCTAACAGTGGGCAAATTTCACAAAGTAGTTACAGTAGCAATGAGGCTCATCCATCTCTCATCACTGAGTGTTTTCCTTAGAACTAAACTGGACCCTAGAGTCATGGTGCAAGTCTGAGTTGGTCAAACAGCAGAAACATCAGTGTTGATAAAGCAGCTTGGCACATAATGGCCAAATATAAGAACTAGGAAGAGGAAATGACTGTTATATCCTTGGATTTCAAATATTCCTATATATGAAATTGCCTTTGTTAGGGTGAGGGCAGGAATGGCTGATTAGTTGGAGTAACAAATTTATGCTTGCTCAGTGAGAATAGATGTACATGTTTCCTTCATTCCATATAATCCTTTGTATTCTCCTCATGGCTGGGAAAATGTAGAAAACAAAGTCATGTCATATGAGAATTTTCAGATACATTTTAATTAGTAGCTATAATTTTGGGGTTTTTTTTATGATCCTGTTTCCAATCTTCATGAGATATTCTATCATTTTTGTTATCTCTCTTGTTAAATGTAATGTCTCCCAAAGTTAAAATGACTTCTAAGTTAATAGGGATGGCTTTTTATTTATTTATTTATTTATTTATTTATTTATTTATTTTTGGTACTGGGAATTGAACTCAGGGGTACTCAATCACTGAGCTACATCCTCAGCCTTATTTTGTATTTCATTTAGAGACAGAGTCTCACTGAGTTGCTTAGCACCTCACTGTTGCTGAGGCTGGAGATATATATATATATATATATATATATATATATATATATATATATATACTATTTTAGTTGTAGATGGCCATAATATCTTTATTTATTTATTTTTATGTGGTGCTCTGCCACTGAGCTACAACCCCAGCCCCTGCTGAGACTGTCTTTGAATTTGCTATTCTCCTGCCTCAGCCTCTGGAGATGTTGGGATTATAGATGTACACCACTGTGCCTGGCTGGGATGGCTTTTTAATAGTCTTTCCGTTTGGGGTTCCAAATGCCTTACTATGTACAGTATATGATTTTGAAAGTAGTAAATGAATTATCATATTGCTCTCTGTCATCTTCCTAATTCAGTTTCAATTACTGAATCTCTCCTGAAGCTGTGGATATAGAGGAAAAGCAACTACAAAGGTATCCACAAATAGTTGGAAGGTACAGGCAGAAAATATTTACTTCAGAAAGCCTTACCTGATCTCTCCAAGCTTTGATTAGGTATCTTTAACTGTCAGCTAAGATGTTTTCAGCTGGAAGAAACAAAAGATACAATTATAATCAGCTTTAAAATAAAAGTCGGTAAAAGAAATCTTGTGTATGGCAGTAACAGCTCATCAAGAGCCAGGATTTTTTGTCTTTCTGCTCCATTATCCTCAGCATTTTGGCCTTGAAGCTCAGACTGATGTCCTAATGATTGCAAATGCTGCAGCAGTCCCAGTTTTAATGCCTTCACATAACCCACTTGGCAGAGGGAAATGAGGCGATCTCCCTCAGTCCCTCCCTTTTAGCAGGAAGAAGATCCTCTCCCAGACCCCTAAAAGCAAATTTCATATTTTGTCTCATTAGCTGTACTTTTTTTCACATGACCGTATCTGAGCCAATCACTGAACAAAGGAAAGGATAGTATGGGCTTTGTCCCATCAACATTCCTTTTTGGAGGTGGGGAGGGAATCACTTTCCCTGAGCACATGACTGAACAGAAGCCAGCTGTTAATAGCAAGAAATAAGGAGAAAATAGCTATCCAGCAGAGTATCTACAGCATCTGCCACATCTTACTATGTGCATCTGCAGCATTTACCATAAAGCATGATTGCTGCCTGAGAATTTATCTGTTTCCCATATGTAAACGTACATTCCACAGGAGTAGAGATTGACTTGAGCTTATGGTCCATCTTCAAAATCCCATAGAAAGTAAATGACCGTGTTAAATGAACAAATTAATATTGGATGTTACTTTGTATGATACATGGTCAATGTGTCTTCAAGATACAGCAAGCTGGAGTGTGTCTAGTACTCTGTAGGTCACAGGAAATCTGCAAAGTTCTTTCATGAATATGCTTCATAAATTATACAAGGATAAAGCAAAAAGTGATTTTTTTTGTCTTTGACTTTACTTTTCATTAAATTTCACTGTAGTATTTTTTATATTGAGTATGTCACTTCTATTAATATATACAGAAAGTACTGAGGAAAAAACTATATGCAGGTGAAGATACTGAGGAAGAGTGTTCTATATTTTCTTTCTATCCTTCCTATTCTAAACAAAGGACTATATTTTATTTTTTCTAATCATATTTTTAATAGAAGAAATGTGTACTAAACATGTCCTGTTAATTCATTCTGCAGTCTTCTTTGGTCCTCTTCATTAAAGAGTTTGTCTAAATAGCAATCATTTCTTCCTTGTGGTATGTTTCATTACTTGGCAAATCTATTATCACCATTTTTTTTAAGATGGAGTTTATAAATGCAATGGATGACTGAAAAAGTGATGTTCAATTTAGTAAAGTAGAAGAAATTAATTGGCATGTGCCTTGTTTGGCTTCCATGTTAGAATTTCTGCACTTGCAGCATTTTTGTCATTAGAGAAAGGAATTAAACCTATCAGCATTTGTGTGTAGATGTATGTGTATATACGTGTGTGTGCAATTTTTCTGGAGCCTATTTGAACTAAAGGAAGTTGTGAGTTCATGAATGAAATAAACAAAATAGCACCTATTATCACTCTTCATGTATTTTCCAGGACTGGGAATATTTGTCAAGGTTGAAGAAATCTTGGTAATTTATGGGTAGTTACAAATTTAATGAAAAAAAAAAATTCTCCTCCTCTTGAATCTCTGAGTGCAAGGAGGTGCAAAGCTGTGCAGTATGCTATTCAAGCACTTTTCAGGACTGCACTAGTCTTTCCTGTGAACCATGTAAGTTTGCAGTAGATGGACAAATGTCCAGTTTCCTTAGTGTCTGTTTGAAATGTACTTCCAGAGACACTGCAAATTTTTTCATCCATAGTTTTTTTTTTTTCTTACAGTGCACTTGCCACTGCCCCAGCTTTCAAAGCAGAGCTAGAAGTGGGACCTATCTTATTAATATGGGCTACCCTAATTTCAAATATGTTTTGGCTTATTTCAAATGTCATTTAACCTTAAATTGCAAAATCCTCCTACATAGGTTTTAACCTATACATATTTTGAATCATCTTGATTTTAGCTGGTAAACTGAAAATCTTCACAACTTTTCTTAAGTTGTTATTATTTAAAGTAGGCACCTGGCATTAGGTAGAATATTTTGAAGGATAAAATAAATTGAAGATTAATCCATCAATAAGTGAAGAAATTGAAATTGAATGTATGGGCCTTAAAACAAGTAAGCAACATTTCATTGCAGATGAGTGTAGGCTAAAACAATAACAACAAACCTAGGAACCAGAGATTTATTTCCAGAATAAAACATAAGAACAAATATCTGCCAAGTTTAAAAACCACATCAAAATCGTGATTGGTAATAACAACAAAAGCTTAATATAAGATTCTAAATCCAGCTTAAGTGCATGTGCATGGATCTATACTTATGTTTCTGCCTCTATGTGTGTGCATACACAAATACAAACAAACAACTTTAACAACATTATAGACAAGTTGATAAAATCCAAACCAAAAGAGATTCCATATTTAATGGAGTCCTAATAACACACTGTACTGAATGTAGATTTTCAAGTTTGGAGGAAATGGAAGTCCACCTTGTTGTCTCACTGAATATGCTTTATTTAGTGTTTGGACATATATTTACTCAATAGATACTATTGAGTGCTGGTCAGATGCAAGGACTACTTATAATAATGAGGAATGAAAGATGATAAAGAGATTATTTAAGAAGAAAATAGACATGCTAACAACCAATTAAACTGTCAGGGAACTTTTATAACAATAATATGTACAAATTATACCAAAATTTTTAGAAAACTCATGAATTACTTTGAATAAATTATATACACATCATATACACATTTATATAAGTACTTAATTGCATATGTACTTACAGAATAGTCGATATGTATATATACATACACATAATCAGTTGCACTGTCTTGATTATTAAGAAAATACATTGTATTCAGTTGTTTGGCATAAATTATGGATGGAATTATCTATTAAGATGAGAAATGTGTATCATGTTTACATCATAAATTATCTCAGGTTTCAAAAAAGAAATTCTTTGACATTTACTCTGTACACTATAATGCAATATCAAAAATAACTTGACAGATAGGAAGACAATAATGTTGACATGCCTAAATATTACAGAGATTACTGTTGCTGGCATTTGTTTTATACCTTTGTGTTCATGTTAATGTAGATCAGATTATATAGTTGTTTCATTATTTAATTAGTACATTAGAGAGTATTTCTGTTATTATATTTTATTTAATAAGTGCATAAAATTTCCATCATTCTTATTAGACTAAATCATGGAGGATGAATGAGAAAGTTAGGTAGAAAATAGTCACCTTATTTGTTTATGTGGGAATGATATTGTTTTCTTCTACAGAGATGAAATCAGTACCCATCTGTCACACTTATTTTCAATCTCCTCAGTATTATATTCTCCTCAATATGTTGAGCCTTCAGACCCAGGAAAGATGGGTGTGGTTTTGTCATTCAAATTGTATAATTGTACTTCATTTTAGAGTATAAGAAAGTAATAAATGTTCTACCCACTATTCCTTGTTCCCCTTGTTTCTCTCTATCTGATTTTTATGAAATTACTCATAGTGAAAGGCGAGTTTCACACTCTCCACCTAGAGGATGGGAGTAAGAATATGATGTAGAGATCAGAGTTGACATTATCTCTATTGTTGAGACTTGCTTTGTGTCATAAGATGAGATCAATTTTAAAAATCCCATATATACATGAGAAGAAAATATGTCCACCAAAACTAGGGTATAATATTCTATTTACTTATGTGACTTAATTAAAACCTGATTATTTTTTACAATGCTCTATTCCTTATTGATTTTCTGTCTGCTAGTTACTGAGAGATATGATAAAATTTCTTAATTTAGTAAAAGTTTGTTTCTCATTATAGTTACAATAAGTTTTTTGTTGTTATCTATTTCAAAGTGATGTTATTAGGTGAATACATATTTAAAGTTTGCCTTCCTGGTAAGCTGAACTTTTTATACCTATGTAATAATGTTCAAATTTCCAATGGCATTTTTTTCTATTATGACTCTTCTATGACATCAATATAACCAAACTATCATTATGTTTCAAGTCATTCTCTAAATGTTTTATTATTATTTTAAAAGGTAAATATCATAATCCTCAAGTTTTTAATCAGTATTCTGAACATTTTCTGTTAAGTACAGAATTTATTCCATTTGCATATTTCAATTATCATATTATGTGTTTTCTGTTTGCCCACTATTCTTCATTTCTTAGCATCTTTTAAACTAATGGGACATTTTAATTTGTTTTCTTTCTCATATCATATATTTTTCTTTTTCTTATTTGAAAATTTCATGAACTATGTATATCTTAGTATTTGCTACCTTTGCTGTTGTAAGAAGTAAATCATCCTGATTTGGTCATTACACATTCTATACATGATTTCTCATTTTTTGCCCTATAAATATGTACAATTAAAATATTAATTTTAAAAGAAACATAGTTAAGTTATAAACATGCTTAGTGTCTATCCCTCTTTTTTTTAGTAATACAAGGGATGTGGAGGCCTAAATCCTAAAAGCCCTTCCCAACTTATATACTTTTGCTATCTGTTCTTTTTTTTTTTTTTTTGAGAGAGAGAATTTAATATTTATTTTTTAGTTTTCGGCAGACACAACATCTTTATTTGTATGTGGTGCTACTGCGGGCATGCCAGGCCAGCGCGTTACCACTTGAGCCACTTCCCCAGCGCCCTTGTTTGGTTTTTTTAGACTCTAGTTTGTACTTACCCATTCACTGGTTGACAAGGACCAGTGGCCTTTGACAAAGACCCCAGGCCTCGAATGACATGTTAGTGTGAACCCAAGCCTGGATTACTTGAGTACAGAAGGCTTAACCAATCCATATTCAAATTGTTTAACACATAGAAACTGCGGAATGATTTATTTTTATTTGTTGTAAGTTTGTGATAATAAGTATCCTGCAGTAAAATATCAGTGCATTCATTAACTAATAAGAAAACCAATAAGATGCTGCAACACATTCAAAAGAGCCAACAAAAATATATATGAACAATCAAAATTGTGTAAATAAATTTACAGAAAATGCAAAACTGGCAAATATCCAAGAAAAAGAGATCAACTTTATTAACTTGACAAAAGTCACTTTCTTTTTTTGTGGACAAATATCATTGACAATAGTCAGTTTTTTGTTTGTTTGTTTTTGTTTTGTTTTATTTTTACAAATTACAGAATTGTAAAAAGTTAAAGACAGTAAAAATGAAGTATTTTCTTGAATCATATACCAAAGAAAGTTTCACTACATGGAATATTCAGTATTCATTATTGCTCATTTAAATTATTTTTATATTTTTTCCAGGCCAAACAAAAGAGAAATTTGGTATTAAATTTATTTACTGCTAACACTGTAGAAAGTTATGAAAATGTCATGTATTTGAGAGTACTACTTACCTGGGAGATGTAATTATATTAAGAAGCATCCAAAACAATTCACTAATAATTGCTTGAAGCTGTGCTAGGAGCAGTTATAAACTAGAGCATTCATAAAGAGGTACAGTAATGTTCCTATCAAAGCAAGCTGGGTGTTGTTTTGCTATGCAGAAATTCTCCATCAGCCAGGGAAAATATCTCTCCAAATTTATTCAGCTGATTATCTATGGTCTCAAAGTTCTGTTTGAGCTCAACAAACATCTTCCAGTGAAAGAAAAAAGAAAAAAAAAAATGTCTCATGCATGAAAAGAGAAAGTGTACATGTACATATTCAGCTTAGAGAATATTTGCTAATAAATTTCAAATGCTGATAAGAGCCCCAATAATCATTGTACAAATAAATCTACTCAGGCATTCTTCTGAGTATCATTGAGAAGGCATGCTTCAATTTTTAAACTGAGTTTTAAAATTAAAAATTGTATACTCTCTCAAGAATCTTTTTTTTTCATTTGAGGATCTTTTGTTTAAAGAATCTATTTCTCTGCTACAGCATAGCTCCTTCTTATTTTTGTTGTTTTCTTTCTTTTTTTTTCTAATGAGGAATTCTATGCATGAAAATGTCCATGATTTAAGGAATTGTGTGGGAAGATAGTATTTTTGCATGCACTTCAGCTTAGCAAGAAATCATTTCAATGTGGGATATGTGCCATCACGTGCTGCTTCTTATGTTTTCTTACAATTTGAGCCAAAAGGAAGTTCAGAGCTGGCAGAATCATATTTTCTGTTTACAATGAGAAATACAAATTGCAGTTGTGAGAATTTGGCTGCAGGAGCTATTAACTAATATAGAGATAAAAATTATGTCTAGACTTTGGTAAATCCAAGTGGCTAGTAAAGCTGCTTGTATCCTAAACCAGGAGCAAACAGAATGAACTTTTAATATGAAACTCTTCTAATATTTGACTCTTGTATTAAAGACTCAAACAGTATTCTACTGGAATTCTGAAGATTCACTGATAGTACCACATGGAACAATGTGAGGGTCTGAGTTGTTGCATGGGGATTAATACCTTTTTAATCTGTAAAATCCCACTGATACAAGTTATACATACTGACTTTATACGTAAGTTTCACGTGAAAAATATGGTCTGCTTCAAAAATCTTGATAAAACTGATTAGACTGAATTAGTTTTCTAGTGCTAGAAAACAGAAATTACCAACACTAGCAATTTAAACTAACACCAATTTATTTTCTTACAGTTAGATAAAACAGACTTTTAGATAGGCTCCACTGAGTTCTCTCACTATGGTACTGCTAGGTCAAAATGAAGGTAACTTCCAGGTTAGGCTGCTTCTGAGCTTATAAAATTTGCTGGCTAAATTCAGTTCCTAGTGCAGGTAGGACTGAGAATTCTTTTTCTTTTCTTGTTCTCAGCTCATGGCTGCTCTTAGATTTCACATATTGCCAATAAACTTTGTTCCTTGTCACTCTTCAAAGCCTCCACGGTTGGGTAGACTCCCTCCCTCACATGATTGAAAGTTCTCTGACATCTTCTACAACTGGACAAATCTTTGCTCCTAAAGGATTGGTGTAACTCCATTAAGCTCACTTAGATTACTCTACTGTTTTCAGATCAACCATGCAAATATGTAATAATAGAAGTTATATGTGAACAAGTTGACTGTTTCCAGGATTTTAGTTGGATAGCTCAGAAACATTTTAACATTCTACATGGCACATTGAGAAAGATTTATAGATGGAGTTGTTTTGAAGGTAGATATGAATTAGTAATCTGACATTCACTTGGGGGATCAAATGATTCTTTCATGTGGTCTTTGGACTGGTGTCTTTGTAGGTAAAATTTGTGACTAAAAGCTGGATATGGTGGCACATACTGTAAATGTAGCAAGGAGGATTGCAAGTTCAATGTTAGTCACAGCAACTTAGTTGGACATCAACAATACAGTGAGATTCTGTCTCAAAACTGAAAAAAATGAAAAAGACAAGGAATATAGCTCAGTGCTAAAGCATCCCTAAGTTCAATTCCCAGTGCAAGAAAAAGAAGAACAAAATAAATGATTTAATGAGCTCTATATAAGTAATTGGCATGAAGAAAAAGAAAACTATTGGGTACCACTACATTAAGAAATAGAGTACACTGCCATCAGATTTAATACAGTAGTATGTGGCTGGTGTTAATGAAAATTAAATTTATTTCAATAAAAAAGCACCCATCATATCTCAACATTTATATTTCTATTAAAACTTATAATAGGTACTGTTATCATAAAATACAATTTATTAGATTATGAATTTATTTTGGTAAATGTTATTATAGTAACATATGAATATGGCACTTGACTATGTTTTTTGATTAAATTTTTATTATTTTGTGAATAGGTTTATTTTAGTATTAAATTTTAATGGTGCATTTTAACTATAAACAATGGTGGGATTCATTGTGAAGTATGTGTTCATGCTCATAATTTTTTCAGTTTTATTCTCTAGTAGCTTCCCTTTCCCTTCCCTCCTCTCCTCATCTGTTCCCGTTTTCCTAGACTATTGGTCCTCTTCTGTTCTCATGGGACCCCATATTTTTTTTCTTTTCTATCTGGCTTCTATATTTGAGAAGAAATATGAGTTTTATCCAAAAGAATGAAAGTCAGCCTATTACAGCCGTACATGCAAACACATGTTTATAACAGTGCAATTCCCATTAGTCAAACTATTTAACACACCTAAGTGCCACTGCAAATGAATGGATAAAGAAAATAAGGTATCAATTTAGCCCTAAAGAAGAGCAAAATTAGGTCATTTGCAGAAAAAGGAATGAAAATTGGTAACATGGTAAGCAAAATAAGACAGACCTTTTGTTATTTATTAAATAGCCAATCTCACTTTTTATCCCCAAACACCCAAACACAGAATTCACTATACAAAGCCCGTTGTCTCTCTTGCTCCATTGGTATAGAGGAACCGAGATCTCTTTAAAGGTTTGACCTTGTAATTCTATCCTATGACAGTCAGGGAAAATCTCAAAGAATTTAGAAAACAGAAATAAGCATATGAGGAAAAGACTCATGTTTGTTGTTTGTTTTTTAGCTACTCTAATCATATTTCTCACAACGAAATGGAATAATGTGTTTTAATCTGTATCTTGATCTGTAAGTACTTTTTATATTTATTGTTATAGAACACTTAAGGTGATCCTTAAGAAGAAATCCAATTTTGGTTTCGAGTATCTTGTGCTCACTTCTTTTCACCATTAAAGATCTTGCTTACTATGCTAAATAAAAGTCACTTGTGGTGCTACATTAAGAAAGATGAGACCATAAGAAAGGATGGCATAAGCAATCCGTGAAAGCTAGATCCTGTTGTTTGATGTATAAATTAATTCTTTTATTTAGAATAAGTAGCTTAAAAATAAATGTACCCTCAAAGATGAGGGTATATATGAAAGAAAATAAATACCTAGAAAGTAATTTCTTAAGTTGTGTTTCAAAAGTGCTAGTAAGAAGAAGATTAAGTTGGCTGTCAACTTTGAATTAATTCAATATGCCTGTCTGTTATAAATAAATTTAATATTCTTACTTGCACATTAGCAGACACATTTTTGTCTTTAAGATATTATCTGTTTTAATGCATATAATTCCTAGGCTTTGAAACTTTTTGTTGTCAATTTATTGACATAGTTGGGTTGCCTTCATGCTCACCTCCATTGATAGAGAAGTTAGTGTGGACCCTAAAGGGAGAAAGACCTTACACAGCTAAGTGTGAGTAAGTCTCAAACTTATAATTAAATACATAAAATTATATATTATATATATTTTATATATATATATATATATATATACATATATATATATATATATATATATATATATATGACAGAGTGTCATAGAAATGACCCCTTTCTAATGTGTGGTAGTAGTAAAAGATATTTAATAGAAATTATTGCAGTAAGATGTTTTATGATGCATCTGAGGATCCCAAAGAATGACTCCTGCAAATAGTTAAGAATAATGAGCTCTTTTTTTTTCTTTCAGAACTTTGATTCTGTAGTTTTGATTGAATAAGAAATTCAGTACCACCTTAAAAGCACATTTTTATTCTTTATTAGTCTTGCTTTCACTTCCCTTTAATTGTGAAGATGAAAATTTGTGCAATAAAATGCCTCTAATTTCTTAGAATTCCACAGCAAGAATTTGATTTTATTAGTATATATACCCTTACTTTAAGGATATATGCATTGTATTTATTATTCTATTACTTATAGTAACACAAAGTTAACAATATTTATTTAGTACCTTTTACATTCCAAGAACTGTGCTGTCCCTATAATCTGGGTTATTATCTTGCAATCCTTACGTGATTTTATTTTGCACTATTGTACCTCACTCTGATTAGTAGATATTAGATTACTGACTGTAGTCTTTACACAGATGAGAAAGTTGAGGTTCAGGGATTTCCCATGATTTTCTCAAAGTCACATATGTAGTCACTGCTGGTATCAATATTCTATAGAGCTATGTGCATGCATTTACAGGGCATGTAACAACTGTTTTATGTGAGGGATTGTTTTACTTGATATAAATAGCTCAGTCAGTCAAAGCTGTCAAGAAAATGGGAAATCAGTAATTGGAACACAAATCTAATGAGCTCTAGAATTTGTTTCCTACTAGCTATCTTAATATTTAAAAACTAAATAAAATTATCAAAATCTTTCCAATAGTCAGAGGTCCCAACTGAGGTAAAAAGGTGCTTTAGCACTGGACAGAGAGAGCCAGAGTCTGTATTCAATTCATGATATACTCATATGTGGTCAGATACTACAAAGTACACTATAGCCCTAGAATTTGTAAATGCCCTTATGAGTAATTATCATCTGAAATTCTCTACAATCCCACTGGCTCAGCCTTGACTGGACTATTTATCAGATGTCACTTTTACATACATAATGAACAAATATATGCACAAATGTTATACACATAGATATATTGATAGTTCCTTTATGCAAAAAATTACACCCAGTCCTATATGTGGTCATAGGAATATGGAGATAATGAATCATGGCAGAAACAGAGAAATATAAATGTGTTCACTTACAGAAATACTCCTATGGAGAGAAACACATTGGTAATTATTGCAAACATTCAAAGACATGCAAAGTGGAGAAGAAGGGATGCATGAGATAATTCTGGCAATGCCCAAAGGAAAAATATTACTAGAATATTTATGACTGAAGTTTTAATGATGATCTGTCTTCTAAGGCTACCAGTGAGGTTAGATTCACAGTGAAAAGAAGTTAGTGTCTCATTATAAGCTTTCTTTTGCAATTCTCCACTGTATAATTCTAATGAACTATTGATTGAGAAAAAAAATGTATCAGTTTGCTGGCTTTTGCATCTTTACAGAGAATAATTACAGTGCTTCTTATTGTTGAAAGCAGGCATTCATGTCACTGAGCCCAGTAGTGCTTACACTAATTCACTTCACCACAACTTCAGGGTTACTGGATAACGGACAATGTCTTTGGGCCACAGCTTTAGGTCAAATAGGCAAATGAAGAGCAGGAACAGCTACAACAAATGCAAAGTGCCAAACACAAATATATATGTTTTTTACTATCTTAACTAAAGTTGAGTTTATTTATCAACTTCTAAAATTAAGTCTCAGCATACCAGTGATTATTTCTATAGATTGTAATAACTGTGACCACAGCTTCAGTTATCTATACTAATTTAGTCTTTGGAATTAATTTCCTTTTGTTTTGTTCTTTTTTTTTCCACTGTGCAATTCATGATGTTGACTCCAGTCTATATTATATTAGTTTATTCGGGATAATACAGCAAAATATCACATATTGGGTAGTTTATAAACTCAGAAATTTATTTCTCACACTTCTGGAAGCTGATAAGTCCAAGATCAATGAACTTGTAGCTTCATTATCTGGCACAGTCTTTTTCTGGTTCATGGATGGCACCTTCTAGTTGTGTCCTCCCGTGGTAGAAACAGCCAGATGTTTTCTGGGGGCCATTTCATAAGGACACTAATTGTACTCCTGAGAATTCCATCCTAATAATTTAATTACCTCTTGGAAGTCCTGCCTTCTAATATCATTACCTTGGGGTTAATATTTTAAACTATATATTTGGGTGGTGGCAACATTCAGATCATAGCAAACAAAGTCAAACTTTTGGGTACTTTTATGTTTTGTTGCCTTGGAGATGCTTTCTCTCTGAATTAAGTGGAATGGCTAACTTCGGCTACCAGTAACCAGGCTTGTTTCCTCTTGGTTTAATTTTGGTTTGGAGTTGATTTACTCACAGTTAGAACAGTTTAATATATTTTATAAATGGTTTAACACATATTGTGAAAAAAAGACTGGATATACTATATCTGTTGTTATCTCTTTAGAACACTTAAGTAACTTATAGAATAAATAGTGAACAGGACATGTCAGGAAAACACAAATTTATTGGCAAGAAAAATAGTGCATGGTGGGGCACACCTTTAATTCCAACAGCTTTGGATGGTGAGACAGGAGGATTGCAGGTTCAAAGGCAGCCTCAGCAAAAGCGAGGTGCTACGCAACTCAGTGAGACCGTGTCTCTAAATAAAATACAAAATAGGGCGGGTCTAAGGCTCAGTGGTTGAGTGTCCCTGAGTTCAATCCTCAGTACCAAAAAAAGAAAAAAAAGAAGAAAAGAAAAAAAATAAGAAAATATTGATTAAAATAGTAAAATTAGCACAATACTTCATTGATATTAAGTTTTTTTAAAAAATTCATTAGAGCATGTGTATATTTGAGTGCATGTATCCTTCTCTATGGAAAGAGGAAATTTCCTAGATGTATTTGGCATACTAGTTTAGTTAAGCAGTAAAGTTCCTAATACAAAATATTCCTGTTCATTCTTAGCTTTCACTTGTCATTAGAAATTCCTCTAATGCTTTTCAAAAGAAGGATGCCAGGGCACACCCTCAGAGATCTTATAGTCTGGGATAGAACCCAGGGACAGGCATTTTCAAAATTCCCCATTTGATTCATTCAGGTTGAAAATTACTGAGCTATAAAAATCAAAGTTCCCTCTTGTCTCCTTTTGAACATATTATAATAGAAGCAGCAATCTTTCCTATGTGTGAGATAAAAAGACTGAAAGAAATCTTGCAAATCTCTGCTCACTATTTATAGTTCCCACTGAAGCCACAGAAGAAAACCTTGGACAACACTGAAACTCCCAGAATAGGTAGGGAAGAAGGCGAATAATTCATGAGGCCATAAAGCAATTCACTCCCTATTAAGTAGAAACAGACACTAATAGTTATGCACTCGTGCTTTATACACATTATCTCCTTTGATTTCACAGGTGGAATCTCTGTGCAATTTTGATTTGAGTTTTCCTGATGTCTAAAGATTTGAGAATTATTTTCATGTTTATTGGCCATTTATATTTCTTATTTTGAGAAATGTTTTGTTGTTGTTGCTTTTTTCCCAGATCATTATCCTATCTTTTGAATTGGATACTTCTTTTTGTTTATTATTATTATTATTATTAGTTTTCATACATTCTAGATGCTAACCCAATGTCAGATGAAGAACCTGCAAAGGTTGTCTCCCATTCTCACAGTGATCTCTTTACTCCCCAATTGCTTCCTTTGCTGTGGGTTCAATATTATGTATGTTGGTAACCAAATTTTCCAGCACCATTTGTGGAAGAGCCTGTCTTTCCTCTAATTTATGATTTTGGTACCTACATTGGAAATCAGTTGTAGGCGCATGGATTTATTTCTGGATCATCTATTCTGTTCCACTGGTCTTATTGCCTATATTTATGTCATTACCATGATAATTTGTTAAAATGGCTCTGCAGAATGTTTTTGAATCAGGTATAGAGATGCCTCCAGCATCGCCCATTCTTCTTGGTTAATTTGAGTATTTTATGATTTCATATGAATTTTAGGATTGGTTTTCTAATACCATGGAGAAATTCATTAACATTTTTTTGAAACATTCACTGAATCTGTAGATCACTCTGTGTAGTTGTACATTATAACAATATTCATTCCCCCCATTCATCCATGAAGATCTTCCAGTATATTCTTCAATTTCTTTCTTTAGTGTTTTGAAATTTCATTTTAGAGCTCTTTTACCATTTTAGAAAGATTTATTCTTAGGAACTCTATTTTTTTTTATTTTTGAGACTATTGTTAATGAGAGTGATTTGCTAATTTCCTTGTCATCAAGTTCATTATTGATTTATAGAAAAGCTACAGATTTTTGTATGTTGATTTTGCATCCTATTATTTTACTAAATTTATTAGTTACAAGAATCTTTTGGTGCAGTCTTTAGTGTTTTCCAAGTATAGAATCAAATCACAACCATGGTATAAATTAACTTTCTCCATTTCTATTTGTATCTCATTTTTGTCTTTCTGTTGACTAATTGTTCTGGCTAGATTTTTAAGAATTATATTAAAAGTGGGTGGTGAGAGTGCATACCCTTGAATTTTTCCTGATATTAAAGGATTTTTTTTTTTTTAGTTTTTCCAAATTCAGCATGATGCTGGCTAAGGGTTAGTTATAAGTAGCTTTTATTATGTTGAGACATGAATAATTTTATAACATTTATTCTATGCTTTTATTTCAAAGGGATGTAGAATTTTATCAAATGCTTTTTCTCTATCTATTGAAATGATCATATGATGTTTTATATTTGATTCCACTTATGAATTATAAAGCATTTATCAACTTGCTTATGTTGAACTATGCTTGCATTCCTGTAAATGAAACCCAGATGATCATGGTATTTTGCCGAATGCCAAGTGCCAATGTCTCGGCTTGGCACAGAATCACGAGCCACCACACAGCTTTGTAGGTTCAAACAGCAATTCTTTATTCCCGATCTCACACCAGCCTCCACACACGTTCAGGGGCAATTCCAATATGTCCGATCCCAAATCCTACTCCACGAGGCTTTTTTCAAATCCCATTTGAATCTCACGAGAACTCAACGGGAACAAGCAGCAGGAACACCCTAATCCCAGCATCAATAATCTTCAACCTCAACTTCCCTAAAACTCCTATTGTCACGCCCTAAACCCAAGGATGGAGATACTTCCTGCAGGAATACACCCTAATCCTGGATCCACCCTGGTGATTGAGCAGGGTCACCTTTCTCAAACACACAAGCAAGGTCGCAGCAAATTTCCAAGGCAAGTCCATTTAACATGGGGTACACTGGCAAGGATTACGATGCGTCCTCAGCAGTATTTTATCTTTTTAATGTGTTATTGAATTCAATTTGCAAGCATTTTATTGAGGACTTGCATCTATCTTTGTCAGGGATATTGTTCCATAGTTTTCCTTTCTTATATTATGTAAATATCTGGTTTTGTTAGTAGGGCAATACTGGCTTCATAAAATGATTTTGGAAGAGTTTCTTCCCTTTCTATTTTTTGGAATAGTTTGAGGAGCATTAGTTTCAATTCTTTAAAAGTCTAGTAAAACTTAGCAGTGAATTCATTTGGTACTGTGCTTTTATATGTTGGGACACTTTTTATTGCTTCAATCTCGTTACAGGTTATTGATCTATTTGCGTTTTGTATTTTTTCTTGTTTTACATTTTGTGGGTTATATGTGTCCAGAAATGTATCCATTTCATTTTCTAATTTACTGGCATACTGTTTTTCAGAATATTTTCTAGAAATCCTTGGAATTTCAGTGGTATCTCTTGTACCTTCCTTTTCATCTCTAATTTTAATTATTTGTGTATTCTCCCTTTTTCTTTTGGTTAGCTTAGTTAAAGGTTTTCAAATTTCATCTTTCCATAGATATAATTCTTTTTTAAATTGATTTTTCAAATTGTTATTTTAATCTCTATTTAATTTTTAATGGAATTATTATTATTATTATTATTATTATTATTATTATTATTATTATCTCTTTCCTTCTCCTGATATTAAGTATTATGGTTTAGATATGAGATGAACCTCCAAATGTGTGAAGCCAATGTTACCTTACTTATGGGTGAGTCAATGTAAGAAAGCTAATATGTGAAAGGATCAGGTTATGAAAGCCTTTACCTAATCAGTACATTTATCCTCTGAGAGGGATAAACTGAGTGGTAACTGTATCCAGGTAGGATGTGGCTGGAGGAGGTGGATCATTGGGGGCTCGCCTCTGGGATATATATTGTGTCTATGGTGAAGGGAAAATCTCAATCTCTCTCTCTCTCTCTCTCTCTCTCTCTCTCTCTCTCTCTCTCTCTCTCTCTCTCTCCTTCCTGGTGAAATGTTCTGAGCCACTTTCTTCCACCATATTCTTCTGCCATGAGGTCTTGCCTCACCATGAGCCCAGGGCACTTATGACTGAGACCTATGAAACCATGAGCCCCCTGAAACCATGAGCCACCAATAAACTTGTTCTCTTTTAATTGTTCTTGTCAGGTCTTTTGGTCACAGAGGCAAAAAGATGACTAAAATATTGGGTTTAATGGTTTAGTTTGTTCTTATTGTTCTAAGAGATTGAGATGACTTATTAGATTATTTATTTGATCTATCTCTCTCATCTATATTTCTCTTTAATGGTAGCACTCATTGCTATAAATTTCCCCTTTAGGGTTGCTTCTGCTGCATCCAATACCTTCTGGTATGTTGTGTTTCCATTTTTATTTGATTCTAGGATTGTTTAAATTCCCTCTATGATTTCTTGCATGACTTGGTGTTCAATCAAAAGCATGTTGTTGATCTCCACATATTTATGTAATTTCAGTAGTTTATCTTGATGTTGATTTTTAGTTTTATTTTAATGTTATCTGATAATGCAAAAGATTAATTTTATTATTCATTCCCTTAGATGTGGTCTGTTATAGAAAAAATTCAATGTAATGATGAAAAGAATGTGTATTTAGTTTGAGAATTAAATATTATGTAGATATATGTTAAGTCCTCTTGGTCTGTACTGCAATTTAACTCTGATGTTTCTTCATTGACATTTTGCCCAGACAATTGATCTATTTGCAAGAGTAGATTTTTAAAGTCATTCACTCTTATTGTATAGTGGCTTGTATCTCCCTTTATATCCAGTACTGTTTGTTTTTTTTAAAAAAAAAAATGGGTATAATGGTTAATTTGAATGGTCAACTTGATTGGATTAAGGTGTGCCAAAGATTGAGTCTTTTTTGAATATCAAAGAGGGTGTATCTAGGAATGACTGACAGGTGGGATAGTGAACTGCAGTGGAGAATCTCCCTATGTATAGGCAACACCATCCAACTGGATGGTGGCTTGGATAGGATACATTTGAAAGAACAAGGAAGCAGCAGCTGCATATGCAAGCTCAATTCTTGAGCAGGTTCTTGATTGCTGCTGAGGACATGGAACTCTTACTTTTTTACTCTTCCAAAGTAGACTGACTCTGCCAGTGATTCTCCAGGGAGTTTCTGAAAGCCTTCAGTCTTTGACTGGGTTAGCACTATTGGTCACTTTTGTTCTGAGGCTTCAGCTTCTGGACTGTGCAGCTACTGGTTTCTGCAGCTCTCCAGCCTGCAGACAGTAATTGTGACTATCCAGCTTATGGTTGTGTAAGCCAACATAATAAATTCCTTTTTTATAATCATACTTCCTATTGATTTTGTTCCTCTGTATTAGGGTTATAATTGGGTGTTCCAATCTTTGAGGAATATATACTAATTATCATTATATCTTTTTAATGAACTATCCTTTGATCAATATGTAATGACCTTTAACTTATCAGGTTGTGCCTTAAAATATATTGTGTCAGATATAAGTATTTCTTTTCCTGATTGCTTTCAGGTCCTTTTTCTTAGAGTATCTTTTCCCATTCTTTCATTTTCACTTTCTGAATGTCTTTGAATTTGCATATAGTTTCTTGCAGACAGAAAATTGTTGGGTCTTGTTTTTTAAGTTAATCTTTCAGTCTGTATCTTTACTGGGTTAATTAAGACCATTTCCATTCAGAGTTATTACTGAAAGTTGTGAAGTTGTTCTCTCATTTTGCTAACTTTCTTTAGTTGTTTTGAATCTCCTATGTTCATTTCTTCCAATCTTGTTCATCTTAGAAATTTGATGGTTTATTTTTTATGATCTTTGATTCTTTTCGATTTTTCCTTTGTGTGTCTACTCTTCAAGTGAGGTTTATTCTTGCCCATACTGTCACAATTGTGCTCATCTTCTTCATCATCTGGCTGTAGAAGGGTCTTATTTTTCTTCTGTAATGCTGGTCTAGTGGTTATGAATTTAGTTATGCTTACCTTGGAAGGTATTTATTTCTGATTTAATTCTGAAGGATAACCTTTTTGGTAGAAATTTAATAATCTTTACTGGCAACTATTTTCCTTCAAAAATTTAAAATAAATCATTACATGCTCTCCTGATTTTAAAGTTTCTGCTGAAAAATATGCTGTGGTTCTAATAATTTATTCTTAAATGGGGCATGCTGATTTTCCCTTGTAGCTGCTAATATGCTTGCTTTCTTCTGTATTTTGGGTGAATTGACTATAATATGATCTTGGGAAGAGAAGAAAGAAGGATAAAAGTAAAAAGAAAGAAAAAAATTTAAGAAAAAGTAAAATTAAAAATGCAATAAAAACAATATCAACAGCAATTAAAATGGCTACAAAAAAAACAGGGAAAAGAGCATATAATAAAATTAAAAGTTACAGAATTTTTAGAAACATTTTTTTTAAATAGAATGCAAACAAAAAGTAAAAAGAAAAGAAAAGGGAAACATTGAAAATTAATATAAAGAAAAAACAAAACAAGGAAAACCCTAGCAACACTGAAAGTATTAATAACACATAAAATATCTTCCTCACTAAGGTACTAGTATGTAGAGATGTGAGAGAAAATGTTCATAATTAATGATTATAATGGCTTCTCTTCCAGTCTGAGATTGTGTGATATGTGGACACAGCCATTCAGTGTATTAATTGTCCCCTCATCTTTCTTTTGTGATGCTGCCTTGATGAATATTGGAGTAATTTATACTTGAAGCTACTTGGAATTCCTCTCAGCTTCTTTGCTCACTGGAACTACTTAACAGAATATTCAGCTCCTAAGTGTAGATTTTCTTGGGCTGCATGCTTCAAGCAAGGGATTACCAAGGTACCACAATTGTCAGCAACCTAAGAATAGATTGGAGAACTCTATAAAGATTTTCTCCTAAGCCCTTTGGGCTACATATTCTGTGGATGGGGCTAATTCTAATTCTTCTGTTTATCACTTATTGCCCCATGCATGGAGAGCAGTATTGGAGTAAAAAAGTCATACTCTGCATGTGAAGGACAACAGTACCCAGTGAGACCACTATCCATGATTCCATTAAATTTGGCTCCTGTAGTAAAATCTTGCTGGAATGTTAACTTCCCCTTTCTCTGACTGCTAGACTCCCAAACCAACAATTTCAAAGGGAAGTGTCCTTTGTTTTTTCCTCTGCATCACTGTCTGGTTTCCCACCACATGGAATTTTCAGTGGTTATGTTGTATCCTCTCCCTAGCTCAGACTGTTGAGGTGGCTGCTCCCCAAGCCATCAGAGTTACATTGTCTTTGGGGTCTCAATATGATGTAGGGTGCCCTGTCCCATGAAGTGAATCTCACTTGGTCTCTCTCTCCAACTCTTTTCCCTCCAAGGGTAAGCTCTTCTTATCCCTGCAGAGCTATGGTTTGTGCTTGGTACCCTTTCTCTGGGTCTTCCACTATTCAGAATCTCTGGGATTCCTTAAGTCTGGGTGTCTCCTCCACTGTATTCCAGTATGCTCCCACAACTGCTTACCTCAACAAGCAATTACAATCGTGTCATTTTGATTCTAACCTATGGGAAAGCAGGCAAGTGCTGGGTGCCTTCAATCTCCACTCTCATTATTTTTCACTAAAATGGAAAACAAGACTAAGATAAATTAGGTAATGCCTGATGGTTGTTTTATGACTCACTTTAAAACATCTAGGCATTGACAAAGAATAGATAGTGTGTGGGTGAGTTGGTGTGTAGGTGTGCATGTTTGCTTGTATGAATCTATTTTGTGGGGGAGTTTGTTCTTCTAAAACAGAATATTTGTCTAAAGACTGGCCAGCTACTAATTGAGAGCTTCTAATCTGAGGAGTATATTCCAGAAATGATTCTAAAAATTCTGAAAATGCTTCATTTGTCTTCATCTTTGGAGCACTTGAGGTTGCTAATTTACATAAGTAATGCTAAACACACTTTAGCTTTGTTTGAGCAAGATGGAAACTCAGAAGGCAATGTCCACTTAATTCTGAAAAAGAACACTTTTCAGAGTATCCCCCCTTCTCACAACTCTATTGAGGTATAATTGGCATATCACAATTTTTACATGACAAGAGTTCAATTAAGATGATGAACATGGGTCACTTCGAAAAGGTCCTGTGCTTCTTTGACATTCCTTGCTCATACTCTTCTGGTAACATCTAATCCTTCCTTTACCTCCTAATCCCAAAGTAATCAATGATCTGTTTGCTATCAATATAAACTAATTTGGATTTTCTAGAACTTCATAAAAGTAGAATCATGCAGTCTATGCATTATATTTATTTTGTATATATTTTCCACACTATATTATTTTAAGATTTATTCGTGAATATTTATATATTCATTCATTTTTATTATTAATTTCCTACTGTGTGCATATTCCAAACTTTTACTTTTTCACGTGTTGATAGATCCTATTATTTCCATGTTGAAGTTGTTAAAAATTATACTTCTATAAACATTCATGTAAAAGTCTTCTATGAATATATGCTTTTATGTCTCTCGGGTAAATAGCGAGTAATGGGTTAATTAGGGTACATGATAGGTGTATGTTTAAATTTTTAAGAAACTTGTAGAATTTTGCAAAATGTTTATAGCATTTTACATTCCAGGCAGCAGTGTTTGATTGAGGTTTTTGTTTGTTCCATAGCCTGATTAACACTTGCAAGCTTTAGTCATTCTAGAGTTAGGTATTATATCTGATATATAATATAAATTCTTTCATACTTGAATTTGCATTCTCTAATAAGTGATTGTTAAATACCTTTTGTAGTAATTGTTTGCTTATTATAGATATTTGGTGGAGTTCCTGTTCATTTTTTTGTAGCTATAATATCATACTGGATACTGGGTTAATTATAAAGAATAGAGATTTATTTTGTTTCTTGGTTCTGTATGTTAGGAAGTCTAAACCTGGTGCTCGTACCTTTTCATGATCTGGTGAGGGCCTCATCTTGTATCATAAAATGGTAAGAAAGCAGAGGAACAAAGGAGCGTATATGAATACTGCATGGAGAAAAGAGAAAACCTGAATGGCACCCTTGTTTTATAAGTACTTGCTTTCATGGAAACAAACCAATTCCTATGAGAAAGGCACTAATTCTTAATGACCTCATCAGCTCCTGATGGTCCCACTACCTCTCAACACTGTTTACTTGTGTATCAAATGTTAACATGATGTTCAGAGGGGACCATCTAGTTTCAAACTATATAATATTACAAGTATATAAGTAGCAATCCTGCAGTCCAATAAATACTTGCCAATAGAAATTTATCCAGATTTTCAGGCTACTTAAACCCATAATGTTCATATGAAAGTAATTCTTCTTCTTGAATATCTTCAAGTAGAGAACTCACAATTCTAGGAATATTCTTAAGAGTCTCAGTACTGAGTAAAAATTAAACAGCTGTATGCTAGGGAGCATGAAGCAATTGTGTGTTTTTCTGGCAGAGTAATACCAGAACAATTCTCTTTCAACAACAACAAAAATGGAGAGATGACAAACTCAAGAAGCAATCACATAAGCATAGCCAATTATTAGAAATAGTGATTGCAAATGCAAACACAGGTTGCTTGGGATCTGTGGAAAACATTGAAGACCCTAAGTATTTCTTTTCTTTCAGGCATATATAAATACACATATTCACATATACAGGCACCTCATAATCATTACTCAGTACTATTTTTCTAAACAAGAAATAAAAGCATAAATCTATTTTAAAAAGTAATCTAAAACCACAGAAAACTTGAGGTTAGAGTTTGCAAGTAAAATTTTTGCCTGGTACGGCTTACACTGACTATTGTACTGACACAAACATGGGTGAAAGCCTTGCCCTCCTTGTTTCTGTCACAGACACAGATACATGTTCTTTGAAGGTCCCTTGGTTTTGAGAAGAGTTACAGCCTCAAGTGAAGGGATATTAGATTCCCAGTATAGAAGTAGTGGGTGATGGTTTAGCATAGCTATCTCATTCAGGAAGAATGCAAAGAAGTTGGTTTATTTTACCTAGAAATGGAGCAGTTGGTCAGAATGGGAATTTGGAAAAGCATGTATTCAATTGTAGTCATAGGGAAAAAAAGTAATTACTAATTTTCCAACTCTATTGCCCGAGTGCATTCTTCCACTAGCAGAAAGAAGGATGGCACAGTATTAGAGTAATCTGGAGAAATGTAGGTCAGTCAGAAAATTGCTGTACCAACACTTGTAAGAAAAGCAGCAGCAATGAATTTTAAAAATTCAAAGGGATCTTTATATATCCACTAATAAAAGGCACCAAAATGCTGTTCGTAGCAGATTTAA
The DNA here is from genome assembly GCF_045843805.1 of Urocitellus parryii. Classification (NCBI taxonomy): domain Eukaryota; kingdom Metazoa; phylum Chordata; class Mammalia; order Rodentia; family Sciuridae; genus Urocitellus; species Urocitellus parryii. Next base: position 119,514,781 of record NC_135540.1, on the reverse strand, counting down.
GGAGACTTCTTGTTTGTGGTGATTAAATCCAGCAGGAGTACTTGTTTTACAAATACTATCTTGCCACCCTGTATGTAATTTGCACAGTGCTTAATACCTTCATATACACAGTCACACATAACAGCTATATATATGTGTGTGTGTGTATGTATTCTATTCATATGTGTTTGTGTGTATGTGTATTATACAGATGCTTACTTTTGATGGGGTTAATACTGATAAACTCAAGTTGAAAACATTATAGGTCAAAAATGCACTTAATATACTCAAATTGTGACCATGATAGCTTAGCAGCACAGTGTGCTCTACAGTATTGGTTATGATTATGGGGGTAAACGGGAGCTGAGGCTTGCTGCCATGGCTCAGAATGTATTGTAGTACATATGACTATCCTGGGAAAAGATAAAATTTCAAAATTTAAGGTCTAATTTCTACTGTATGGGTACTGCTTTTATACCATGGTGAAGTAGAAAATTCATCAAGTGAAACCATGATGATGAGGCCTATCTCTATAGATGCTATATGCACACTGTACCAATACACATGCACCCCCTATATATGCATAATGTATGGATACACATAGACCCACTATATACACATGCACACAAGTATATAAGTAGCATTCATTCAGTCCAATAAATATTTGGCAATACATATTTGTCCAGATTTGCATTACATTATACATACACATGCATTATACATGCATCTGCACATATACATGTCACCTTCATGTATACATGCATGTGTATGAGCATCAATGTCTTAAATACAACAAAATAAATATTATAATAGTATTTAGATTAAATAACTTTCACTACTTTATTTTCTTTTCTTGTTCTTTTTTTATTGATATTATGGACATTATATTTCCTCCTTTCTACGGAATTTTCTTTTATTGTAAATGTAGAGTTTGATGTCATTTAAATCCTTCAGAAAAAAAATAGTAGGAAAAAAATAAATGCCTACTTATCTAGTTAACATCCTCCATTAATTATTTTAATTTGTTTAATTTGTATCTTCCTTTTTCTTCATTTCCAATACAATCTAAGCTTCTGTTGGTCTCTATCAATAGGAGCTTACATGGAGAATACAAATTGGAACATAATAGGCAGAACAGGTTCTGATTAAGAAAGACTCTGATAGTTGAAAACTTTTGGGAAAGGTGCATCAGGCTTCCTGAGTAAGGATGCAGAATACATCAGAATTTCTCTCTGAACCATTCTGATCATTTCCTCTCTATAAATTCACACAGCCTAAATGTCCATGCTTTTATAAATCACATTACATAAATCAAATTGAGATATTAGTAAGTAACAATTGCAGAAGTAATATACCATCAGGTCTATCCATCTATCCTCTAGGAAAGGGGATTATAGAAGTGTATAGAGATCTTGGGCATTATTTCAAACATGTCTTTACCAGAACAGGCATAATATTTGAAAATGAAACTTTGGAAAGGGTTTTGGGAGATGCACAATGTAGCTTGTCATATTCAGATATAATTTGAAAGGGTTCCAACAGAAAAAGAAAATAACTGATATTTTTAAATATAAAATTATGACTTCATAATCAGTGAGACTGATCTTAAAAGTATTGGTGCAACCTTGATGGGAAAGCAGTATGGAGATTCCTCAGAAAACTTGGAATGGAACCACCATTTGACCTAGCTATCCCACTCCTCAGTTTATACACAAAGGGCTTAAAATCAGCATACTATAGTGATACAGACACATCAATGTTTATAGCAGCTCAATTCACTATAGCTAAGCTGTGAAACCAACCTAGGTGCCCTTCCACATCTGACTGTATATATGTGGTATATATATATATATATATATGTACTATGGAATATTATTTAGCCTTACAGAAGAATGAAATGATGGCATTTGCTGGTAAATGGATGGAGCTGAAGAATAGCATGCTAAGTAAATTAAGCCAATCCCACAAAATCAAAAGCTGGATGTTTTCTCTGATATGTAGATGCTAATTCACAATGGAGAGGCTAAGGAAGAATAGAGTTACTTTAGATTATGTAGAGGGGACTGAGGAGAAGGGGGAGGTGTGAGGATTGGAAGGAAGCAGAATGAATCCAACATTATCACCCTATTTACATATATAACTATACAACCAGTGTGATTCTACATCATGTACAACCAGAAGAATGCAAAATTATACTCCATTATATATGATGTTTCAAAGTGCATTCTACTGTCATGTATAACTAATTAAAACAAAAATTAAAATTAAAAAGTTAAATACTTATGGACCTAACTATATTCCAAGTAGAATCATTTAGATTAAAACACAGCTTGATGTTCATATTTATGAATGATATTTTAATAAATGTTTTCATCATATTAAGAAAAGTACACCTTAATATGTTAGTAGGAAGGATTTTGATTTTTGCTGCAGTATGGGGTCAGTTCTAACACAAGTGCATAAAGTTTTCAGTGATAAGATTTATTATTTGATTTTATAGTTGTTTATGTATGCATGCTATCTTCTTGTTAGCAACATTCTTGAAGGTAGATCATTATGATATTTACTTTCATATCTTCCAAGGCATAGCTTAATAACAACACACTATAAATATCTGTTGAATGAGTGATTACCACTATTAATTAGTACTTTTATAACCCTATTTTATTTATTTGTTTTATTGATTTATTAATGGTCCAAAAGGTTTGATTTTGTAACATTTATTTAAAAAATATAATCATTTATGCCACAGGATATCATTCATGAAATTTTATCTATGCATTAGAAGTTTATGGATATTCTGCACAAGAACATCCTAGGCAACAATTATATGCATGCTATATCTCAAATGTGGTTTAAATCGGAAAAAATTTGAATTATCATGTTGAGAGCCACAGCCAAAGGGGCCCCAGAAAACTTCCAGCTGCCAGCAAACTCCCAGCTGCCGGCTGATGATTGGCTCACAGTGGCCCCAGCAACATCTAGCTGATTGGCTCCTCTGTGGTGATGTTCATTGGGCTGTTTCCCTGCCCTTCAGACTACCAGCTGATGATTGGCTCACAGCGGCCCCAGCAACATCTAGCTGATTGGCTCCTCTGCGGTGATATTCATTGGGCTGTTTCCCTGCCCTTCAGACTACGGAACTGCTCATTGGGGGACTTCTTTGGCTCCGCCCACGCGACCCAGCCAATCATCAGCTGGTAGTAATAATGCCGCAGTCTGACTGGGCACAATTCAGGAGCCACTTATCAAAAGAAACAAACTTTATTTTTAAAACTACAAACGCCAAACAAAACAGCTCCTCAGGAAAACCCTCAGAGCCCAACTGCCACCACCGGCTTCCAGAAGCCTCTCTCCACACAAACCACACCACCTCCCACCACCTCCTGCTCTTGAGGCCGATTGGCTGGGTCGCGTGGGCGGAGCCAAAGAAGTCCCCCAATGAGCAGTTCCGTAGTCTGAAGGGCAGGGAAACAGCCCAATGAATATCACCGCAGAGGAGCCAATCAGCTAGATGTTGCTGGGGCCGCTGTGAGCCAATCATCAGCTGGTAGTCTGAAGGGCAGGGAAACAGCCCAATGAACATCACCACAGAGGAGCCAATCAGCTAGATGTTGCTGGGGCCACTGTGAGCCAATCATCAGCCGGCAGCTGGGAGTTTGCTGGCAGCTGGAAGTTTTCTGGGGCCCCTTTGGCTGTGGCTCTCAACATTATCAGCCATTGTTTTCTTAAAATATTACCAGCTGATTGCTTTTCTTTTTCCTGTACTTAAGTAATAATTTATGTTATACAAATTATCTTTATGATGTTCACAGTTACTTAAAGCCAAGAGCACCATAAAAAATTTTATTTGGATTGATTTTAGCCCACACAACATGTCCTCAACAGTTCTTCTAGAATTTTATCATGAATTTCTAGACACCTCTTGTCCTTTTGTAATCTTCATAACAATCTTGGTAATAATAGAAAACATCTTCAGAAAACAATTGACCAGTTGCTCTGAGATATTTGGAGTGGTTGGGTGAAAGATTTAAAATATAAATTTACGAATTGTTTATTTTTTGAAAATTATGTTTCTTAGAGTTCCTTTCTTTTAAAATTCTATATATGGCATATGTAAAGTCCAATATTTTACCACAAGGGGATTACATACAACCTCGATCCTTGCTTTCAGAATTATTATGTCTGTTTATTCATTAAAATTATATCTTTCTAAACTCCCTGCCAATTGTTACTCTAGGGTATTAAATTTGGAAAAGAGAAGTGAGTTAAATCTCTATGGACCAAAATTAACACAATAACATTTTTTCATCCTCTAGAGAATTATAAACAAATTCAAAACTTAGCCTATTCAATACTTGCTGTGGTCAGCAATTGTTTCAAAGTCCTAAGGAATCCCGAGCCTGCTTGAGCAGGCTATTTGCAATCTGTGCAGTTAACTCCTCACCTAAAACTTAACCTAGGAAACTTAGTAGCTAAGACACGTTATCCTCTTTTGCTTACTTCACCAAAAGAGACCCTTCAGCATGTTGTTTTTCAAATAATTCCACATTTCCAAGTAGAAAATAGGGTAACTTCCATTTTTTAAAATAGAAGCACAAAGATTCATGTGTAATCCCTAAACATAATCAGTATTTTGTATTTATTTTCTTATCAAAGCCAGAACATTTTGTTTATATTATTCAGAGAGAGCATAGTCACTTCAACCTCATTTAATTTACCAGGAAGAGAAGCAGCCAGGGTTTGGTATGCACTCAGTTTCCTGTGAAGGATAGAGGGAAATAGTGGCTGGCCAAGTAAAAGGATCTGAGTTATAATCCTGGTTGATTTAAGATGGAAGCAGAAGTACACAGCCTTTGTTAATAATATGCCATTTTGAAAGTCACAGTCCAGGTACTCAGAATATAAAATTTCTGTCACCATTGGCAAAGATGAGTCTTGGAGATAAAAAAGACAGTTCTCAGATTGTGTTCAAAGTTGTGTTTCACATCTGAACCCCTGAAATTTACATTGAGTATAGTAGATAAATTTGGCTTTGGGTTGCCCCTAATTGTGAGTAGCATGATTCTGCTGTGCAATGAGTAATGAATTAGTCCTATGATTTTATTATTTTATTGAAGAATGAATAAAATAATATGACTCAATTGGCTCTTGAAATACCCAACATACAGGAGTGATTATTTATTTTGATCACTTGATTATTTTATCAATATAACTTGATTATTTTATTAATTTATTAATAGATGGTTATATTATTAGACTATTTTATCAATAGATATATCTATTAATCAATAGATTATTTGATTGTTTTATCAATCTAACACCAATAAAGTAGTAACAGATTAAGACTAGAGATGAGCAAATGTGACTATTAAAAATTAATTTGGGGAATCCAGAAGACATTATATTATCTTCATATTTGAAGAGGAAAACTTTTTTAAAGTTTACAATAGAAGATTGAAAATATTTAAAAAAAAATTATGCCAGTCATAACTTTGAGCCTAGTTATACAAAAATTGAGCATGTCTGCTAAATAATATCAGTGTGTTTCTATTTTCTTAGATGTCATGTTTGGTTGTATCCCTTGGATCCTTTTATTTGTATATTTTAGGGTTTAGGTTAATATAAAAAGTAATAATGAATTTACTGTTAAAAAGGTAAACCAAGGTACAATAAACTTTTTAAAGTTTCTTTAAACAAATAGTAATTCATGCATTAGACAGCTTCAAATGAGAAATTGTTTCACTGAGAAAGCACAATGCACAGGTTTTTCAGCATGAATGCAAAGAAAATGCCTCATTGTAAAATGCTAATTGTTTTGAAGTTGCTTATTTAGTCTAGCCTATTAGTAAGTCTAGTTACATTATTATGTTTGTTCTTTCTGATTATTAATCTTAAGTTTTTCTTTGATATAGCCCTTTACAAGAAATAACTCAAGTTGTTTAATTTATATTTGCAAATGAGGTGAGATTAAGGTTCCTAATGATGTTAATTGGCTCTGTCTGTTCAAGGATTCTCCAGGGCTGGTTGCCCATTTAGGTTACTTTAACCACCATTACATAGCACTCAGTATGGGCCAGTTTCCATTCTAAACATTTTAATTAATACATACATGTTCCTCATGTCAACTCTATGCCCATTCCTATTTTATAGATTAGAGGCTCAGAAAGATCTAACTATTTGCCCAAATACTGGTGTACCCAGCATTTGAGCTCATACATTCTAGCTCCAGAAAGTATATCCCTGACCACTTTGCTCTACACTTGCATACTGATCAGATGAAATCCTTCTGTGTATCATGACTTATCCGAATAGTGCATGCCTATATGTAATAATTGTTAGTAAGCTTCATCTTAGAAAAGTGTTTGCATATATGGGATGGTTATAACCAAACAATCTTATACTTTTTTATTTAAAATATCTCTCAAATCTGTAGACTTAACAATGCTTGATTGTTTCTAAAGGAACACTACCTTTTAAGAAGAAAAGAACAAAGACTTATTATACTGTATTACATAGAGCTTTTTTTTCCTCTTATTTAAAATGTTGAATTTTAAAATACTATCTGGAAGTCAGGTTGAGATGCACACCAGTAATCCCAGCAACTCAGAGGCCAAGGGAAGAATATTGCAAATTTGAGTCCCATCTCACCAATTTAGTAAAACCTTAAGCAACTTAGAAAAACTCTGCCTCAAAACAAAACAAAAAAAATATATATAAAATATCTGGGAGTGTATCTCAGTGGTAAAGAACACCTGGTTAAAAAAAAAAATACAATACTACTTAGGAAACAAGAAGTTCTGACCTTGACTAACATTCAGCTCAACTTCAACCCCCAGAAAATTACCTGGGAGATAAATAAAACAAAACATCCCTAACATGCTGGTGTGATGAATTAGAAGAAGATTTTCTCTTAGCACCTTAATAAGACAAAAGAAAACTTTAAAAAGGAGAAACAAAAGATTTTTAATACCATTTTTATACGTTTAATTTTACCTATGTATTCTTTAATTTTATAGTCTGTGATATGCTATCATTTCTGAAAAGACAATCAGAGAGGAAATGAAAATTGAGATCATGAGGAAAAAAACATAAAAACCTAAAACAAAGAATTCGTGATTTAGTGTTCAGACTTTTGCAGGTGGAGTTTCAAATTTTAGATTTCTAGATGAAGGAGAAGTAAAATTACTTATCTCTAAAAAGGACTGGCTAACTCTAAAGTATAATGTCTGAGGAAAAACTCACCTTAAAAATCTATGTGATCTAGTATGACAACATTAGTTCAGTTCATGAAGCTCTGCCATGTTGCATGCTATTGAATGGATTAAGGGTAAATCCAGGGCAGGGAAGGGTGAGGGAACAGGTGGGAGGAAGGAGTGGAGGGAAGAAGGATGCAGGAGGGAGCAAAGAGAAAGAAGTCACAATTGTCTTAGGTGATACAATGGCAAGAAGTCATCAGTGTTCAGAAAGTGATAAAGGGAGCACCAAGACTTTGTTGTTCCCCAAACATAAAATCTAAAAAGAAAAATGCACATATGAAGTTTTTGTCTGTTTATGTAGGTTGAAACAGAAATAGAAAAATTAACATATAGAACTTTCTATTTTTCCTGTTGTTTTCCATTATAAGAAAAAAAATTATAAATATTCACTGAGTACAATTAAATAACAGTACATTTTCCACACACATAATTTAGACCTAACAATACACATATTCACAGACACATACACACACACACACACACACACACACACACACACACACACACTACAGCTAGTGATATATATGTACATTCACAGACACAAACAGAATTTTAATTTTGTCACATTACCTAAAGACTGAGAATATTTCCTTCTGGGATTTTTCCCCCATTAGCACAAATTATCTGAGAAGTTTCTTTAAGTTGTAGAAACTTCACAATTACAGGCTAACACATTTTCAGGATTAATTAGTAGTTTTAATATAGAGTAAGTATATTTTAGTAGGTTACTACATAAGCTCATTATCCCAATTAGAAATGTTTAAAATAGACATGTTTTATATATAATTAGAATTGTTGAAAATAGACATGTGATATATATATTGACCAAAATAGATATATACATATATACATATTTCTATATCTATAGAAATATGTGTGTGTGTATATATACATACACACACACTATTGTCATTAGGCTATAATCTAAAACTATTCTGGTGGTATCTTTCTAGGGAATCTGCTACAAGGAATCATGTTGGTACAGGAAGAGAGAAGTCACATTTTAAGGCTGCCTTTAAGAAGCCAGTCACTGAAGGGAGATAAAATGGAAGAACAAGAAAACTGTTGGATGAACTTTGATTTTGGAAAGCACTATTTGGCTTCTTGAAATGCACAGTATTTGGATTTCTGTCTGTAAATTATGTATGTAGCAGCATATTGAAGGTAGTTTTAGCTGATGTTCCAACACATATGCACTCCAAGTCTCAATGTTGCTACACAGGCTGACCCTTGATATCTAAGTTAAATAACGTCCACAGTGCCTTGCATCCGAGGGGAATGCCTGTACATCTTACATTGACTTTTCATATTTTCCTCTAAAATTTTGTCTTGATGCTCTTCATTATTTCTGGATATTCTTTTCTGTAGCCAGGTTTTTATGGTTTCTTCTGCTCACACTTTATCTTTGGAAAATAGATGTAGACTTTTCCCTTATTCCCTGAGCTAGTGGGACTACCAAACTACCTGAATATGCATAGGGAATTTAAAACTCACAAAGGAAATTGAATGCCTGACGTCATTACCTCTTATAGTTAATTGGCCAATTCTGGTCAGTGTGGGAATCTGAGCTAATACTCTCTGAAGCCAGCGTCTTCTTATTTCTTTCTCCTTAGCCTGTAGCCTGCTACCAAGATCTTATTTCAGCTTCTTCTTGAATCTAATGGCTTTCATACCTCCTGAATTGCTCAATGTCCTTTTTTTCTTCTGTGTTCAATCTACATGACCCATCATTTTTATATTAAAATAAGCCCATCCCTCTCCCATGTGACAGCCTTTACTCATTTAAGAAAAAAAAGGTCTTAATAATCAATATCTTTGAGATATTTTACTAGTATTAAGTTATCCTGGAATCAATCATTCATAGATTTTTTTTTTAAATTTAAGAAGTAAATGGCTTTTTTGGATATTTTTTTATAAACAAAAATTTCACTGTTAACTTACTTTTCTCATTATTAGAAATTTACTAACCTTGAATACTAATTTTCTCACAAAATAAAAGTTGTGGTTTAAGCAAGTGAAATACTACTTTTATCCATCTAGTTGGAGTCACTATGGGAATCTTTGTTTCTATTAAATTACTAATACAATGGAGCTTTCTGCAATTTGCTAAAAATTTGTAGACATGAAAGAAATATTCATTTCATGTTCAGGAGAAATTTACTGTGCAGTGGAATTTGACGGATAGTACATACAGTCATTAAAAGAGACCTACAGAAAAACCTCAGCTAATTATATATAGGGAGATCAGTTCAAGGCCCACTCAAAATTCAAGGTTGAGAGTTGCACTTGGAATAGTACATAAGCCCTTTGAACATCTTCAGTTTCCTAACTTTTAAACATTATCTACCATCTGCTTTCTAAACTCCTTAACTATTTGGTCTATTATTATACTTTATTCCAACATTTTCTTTTCCATCATTTATTCCACACACTTATATTGTAGAACTTTATGAAGAATAGTAATTTTAAATACTTAGAGTGCAAAAGAATTCCATGGGTAAATCTAACCAAAATACAAGTATTCAAGCTCAATGTGCATCTGTATCATAGAAGGGTTTAAAAATTTCCTACAATTGTTATGTAGCACATAAAAATTGATGAACCACCTTTTAAAGGACATATCCTAATGTGTTTTTAAAATAATTTCATTCCCTGCTTCGCATTATCTCATTTTTCTAAGTTTCCTTCCTACCTCAGCCACTATTAAAACCATTATTGATTGACATGCTTTATCCTGATTTTTCAAACATTTCAGTATTATGATTGTCCACATTTTGTACCATTTTTCTAACAGATGTACTTAAATCTTATACCTTTTCATCATTCAGAACTTCTGTTATAAAAATCCCTACTTAATAACACCTATATCCATCTCCATTCAATAGCTCTTTTTCTCAAATACATCCCAGCAGATTTCTCTGACTGTTCATCCTGTATGATTTATTCATTCTTTCTCACATGATTTTCTCTATTTTCCCACAAGGTAACACAATTAGCCAGTTGAGTCCTTTTGAAGTTCCAAGTATGAAATTTCAACTACCTCCTCACTACATTACTGCAATGACTTTATCTCTTTCACAAACTTGAAAATGCATTTCCCACAACAGGATTCCTAGGAGCTTTCCCTTTAACTTAAGTTTTTTTTTTTCTTTTTCCCTTTCTTCTATGTTTTTGTCTTTATGCTTCCAATTGTATTAATTTCTTACTCATCCATGACAAATATGTTCAGATATCATCTACACTGAGAAAGATGCACATTCTTAAATTAATACTATTACAAACACTCAGGTTATTAGCTTAAATATTTTGAGCTATGTTTATCCATCAATTCACTGTCATGTTTTTCCAAAGTAATCCTATGTTTTATGAACAGAGGAATCACACTGTAAACTTTTTTTGAAACTCTGGCAATGAGAGTTCTTTATACTTCAGTTTCAATAAAGCTATCTTTTCAAATTTTCCAAAGTTCAGTTAGTATGTAAATCCCTTTTACATTTTTACCTTGCCAGATCTCTCAGTATGTTTTTGGTGATTATGGAAAACTTCCCCTTAAAGTTTTCTTTTTTAAAGTTTAATTTAATTTAAAATCTCATCATTTGTCCCTTTAGCTCTTTCTTGTTAAATCTCTCCCTTATTCCTGCTTTCTCAGTAAGTTTAAACTTGAGTGTTTCCTTGGTCTTCTTGCTTTATCTTTCTACAGTGCACTTCTTGCATATTCATTCTAATTCACCATCCTCAAATATTAGCTTCATATAAAAAAGTTAAAAATTTATTTCTTTTGAATTTGTCCTTTTTGTTTCTGAGTATAAATCTATAATTTTAACTCTCTGTCTATTTGTGCTAATGTTATAACCTCTAAATACATTTGTCATTTCTATAACCAAAGTATATACAAACCCATCTATATTGAAAACTCTAGAATCACTCTGCATACATCTTTATCTTTGATTAGAAAAGTTAATTTGCCTCTCAGTTTTCATAGACATATTTGGATTTTCTTTGTAGTAACCTGGGCACAAGTTCATGTTACCAATTTTCTTTGTGTGTGTGTATATGTGTGTGTGTGTGTGTGTGTGTGTGTGTGCTGGGGGATTGAACCCAGAGCTTTGGCCTTGTGCATGTGAGACAAGAACTCTACCAACTGAGCTATATCCCCATGCCCCATGTTACTTATTTTTATAGTGTTTTTTTTTTTTTCCTGTGCTTCTCTGAGCACTTTCCCCTTGACTCCATGATACTTATTTACAACTGTATATCATTTACCCCTTCGAGTGCCCATATATTCTGCACATGCAGTATTTTTGTTGTTGTTGTTTTGAACCTAGGGGCACTTTAGCACTGAGCCACATCCCCAGCCCTTTTTAAATATTTTATTTAGAGACAGGGTTTTGTGGTCTTGCAATTTTGCAAGGGCCTCTGTAAGTCTCTGAGTCTGGCTTTGAAGTCAAGATTTTCCTCCCTCAGCCTCCCAACCTGTTAGGTTTACAGAAATGGGCCAACGCACCTGGCCATGCATATGTGTTCTTTCTAGGGAACTTTTAACACAGTCATGGGATTGTTTGTGTATCTCCCACTCCTAACCTGTGATCTCTACCTTTCCAGTGTTCCTCTCAACACATAGCATATACAAGAAACAGTAAATTTTTTGTTTCTGTTAAATTAAAGAATGAACCAATCAAGTTCTGCACTTAGTGACCTTACAAAAATCCAGAAGTATGTTCTCTTTCCCTGCTTCAAATTCTAGGTATAAAAACTAATGTCTTAGTGGTAAAATTAGAGATTTAGGACCTATAGAGTTATCATTTATTTTATCATAATTTTTATTTCTTTATTTCAGTTCATACCCAAATAAATGGTTAATAGGGAAAATTTTCTCCTTTTAAAAACAAGCTTGGGCCTGGGGATGTGGCTCAAGTGGTAGCATGCTCCAGGGCCCTGGCATGCCTGTGGCCTGGGTTGGATCCTCAGCACCACATTCAAAAATAAAGATGTTCTGTCCGCGGAAAACTAAAAAATATATATTAAAATTCTCTCTCTCTCTCTCTCTCAAAAAAAAAATAAGCTTTATGCTTATCATAGTTTTACCATATGCATGTTTTATTCTTTTTAATTTATTCTTAGTTCAAAAAATATTTTCTTGCTTACGCCATTCCCAATCACTCCCTTTTGGCAATATTTGTTCTCTATGCACTGAGAAAGCACATGATTTCTTTCTCATCTGTAATTCTGACATATGATCTTGTTACAAGGCTGGGGTCCTCTGGGAAACTGGGGTGGTATGAAAGCTACCCTTCCAACACCGATTCTTGCAATCGAGTCAGAAAGATTTCAGACCTTTTGCTTGAAATAATAATCATGTTATAATCATGCAGTGCTTCCAGTAAATTGCTTTTTAAAAGAGTAAGCATGTGGAAATCATCCCAATGGGCCCATTTTATAGACTTATTTCCTTAACATCATGTTCCCACCACTCATGCCTGTCTTTCCCTTATTAATCTTGTATTTTATTTTTTTAATGTACTTTGCCTAACTTCTATCATAGGTTCAGTGTTCAGTCACTGAATGGATGATTATTGCATTTAAAGTGAATTTTAGAGAAAATGAAACCAGACATGTTGAAGAAGAAGGCAAATGAACAAAATGGTAGAAAATATCTGACTTATTTTGAAATGATTATCACTAAAGTTCTAAAAGCAGTTCTAAAATAATTATCACTAAAATTCTAAAAACAGTTCTAAAACAAACAATCAAAAAACTTGTTCATAAAAATCATCTTAGAGGCAATATTATGTAAAATATGAGAGTCTTGTAAACCTACATAGACTCATTTTGAAGTTCAATGTTAAGATAGTGGGAACAACCCTGTCCGAAATCCCCCAGACCACCTACATAGAGTGGGATATTCCAAGTGCAATTCATTATGTAGAAGCCCTGGAAACCTGAAAGAATGATCTGTAACTTATTCACCTACTCCAACTCTAGTGAAGAACATCATGTTCTACTTTGGTTTCACAAAGGAAAGGAATCTTCTTTGCAGAAGTGATAAGCATTTTAATAATTATCTTCTTCTGTGCTTACATATAGCACATTTACAAGCCAGAGCTTTGGCATTAAAATTAGTTATCATCATTTTTGTTACCTGTCACTTTAGCAATTTTAGTATGATATGTTCAAAGCATTACTCACTATTACACTCTACAATAGACCTAACGGAGGCTGATCATTTGACTTTACTGCAACATTGAGCCAATGAAAGAAAATTCTAATCATCTTTTTCTCTTCCTAGTACACCTCCCTTCCTTTATCATCCATTAAGATAAACACAATAGGCTGGGAATGTGGCTCAATAGGTAACGTGCTTGCCTGGCATGCCAGGGGTGCAGGTTCGATCCTCAACACCACATAAAAATAAAATAAAGATTGTAAGGGTCCAGTGAAAAGTGGGAGGAAGAGACCACCAAGAGACTGACTCATGCAATTGCAGAAGGGGATTTATTGTGGATCCAATTCAGCACGCTGAGGCTCCAGGCTCACTCAAGAAGGGAGAGCAGCCCAGAGCCCAGAGCAGAGGTTAAGCAGTGCTTAAGTACACTTTTTGGGGAGGGCGGGGGCTTTGCATACATCAGAACAAATCAGCATGAGGCATGGGAAAATTGAACAACAACTCTCATACATGATTAGCACCTTCATTGGCCGGAACAAGTTGGGCAGGGGTGATTGGTCACTCCTAAGCGGGGTACACATTCAAACTGATTGGTTTGGGCCCTGTATGCCTACCTTTCAAGCTGCACAGGGCCCTAGGCTAAATGGCCAGTAGGGCCTTGTCTTAACTGCCTCAGGAATTTCAGGTTCTGGGTGTAGCAGAGGAACTTAACAATACCTGGTCCTTCACTTTTTAACTCGGGCCTTGCAGCTTAGAAACTTTACCCTTTCAAGATGTTGTGTCCACCGAAAACTGAAAAATAAATATTAAAAAATTCTCTCTTCTCTCTCGCTCGCGCTCTCTCTCTCTCTCTCTCTCTCTCTCTCTCTCTCTCTCTCGTTTAAAAAAAAAAAGATAGACACAAACAGGAAAGTGTTCTCAAAAGATTATGGGTAGTTCTCTTAGTGTCGTCACATTTTACCCAATTTATTTTCTAAAATAGATTCATATTACTTGTACTCATTGAGATTTTGGCTTACAATTTCAGTTACCTCTTTTTCTGTCATGTTTAGGAACCAATGCATTTTTACTACAATCTAAAGAGATTAGGACATTTATTTTCTATGTAACATCAAAAAGACAGTTTTGTTATCTTTGATCATCTTAGGCTAACCTGTATTGCTCTGGCAGAGATGATATGGAGCAAAGGCTAAAAACAATTACCTATTTATTTCTCTTAAGGCCACTGAAATGCTCATCAACAGGAAATGTAGTCTTATTGCATTCCCATTATGTGCTTTATCTGAGTCATCTAAGCCATATTTTTCTCATTTGCAACAAAAAAAGGTAAAAATCAAAATTAAAAATATCTACTTATAGGTATATAATATAAGTATTATAGGTATATCTTACTTATATTTTTTGAGATGATGAATATGCATAAGTGGCCAGCCTGTATGCAATAGGGACTCAAAAATACTTGTTTCTCTTCTCCTTTTTTTTATATTTGTTTGTGTACATGTAAATAAAACCCAATTTAGAAAAAAAAAATTGATATTGTTTCTTTTTGTTTTTTGTTTTGAGTTGTTCTGGGCATGGAGTAGAAATTGTTTTAAAATGACTGAGACACATTTTTGGAAGAGTTTTGGATTAATTTTTGGTAAATATTTGTGAGTTAAAAAAGTTGTAAACAAATACTAAAATAAAATTCTTAAATATCAGGAAAAAAAGGTTCATGCAATTTTTACTAAGCAAATGTAAATAGAGTAACTCCACCAACATTCTTCTGTACTGGGATTTCTTTCTCTATGGAGAGAATTCTAAACTTGGTTTTTTCTTTATGAGAATTCCAAATGATTTTAACAAAATTGGCCAATCTCCATTATTGATTACAAGTCAAGTAATTTACATGTGATTGATCTCTCAATTGGTTCTAATTTTTAAAACATTTAAATATCATTTCAATTATTATTGTTTAAAATATTACTATTTTTGAACCAAATTGCATCCTATTTCTAGAAATCTAATAAAAGCATTTAGATTTTTTGTTTTTCTTATGTTGAGATGATACTTAAATATTTTTTCACTAATTAACAAAAATTTATATTTTACTTCTATTTTTTATCCTTTCTTTCTTATTCTTTTCATTTTTTGTTGCTGCTTTGTTTTGTCTCCTTTTTAAGTTTATACTTAATCAAATTTTTTTTTTCAAGGGCACCTGAGTTTTTCTTGAGGTCCCCAAGACTGATAAAGGTGCATGATGGCTTAATAATCACTGTGCAGAGTTTTATAAGTATAATTATAGAAGCAGGCCTTGTATACAGATATTAACTTTTCATTGTCCTGACAAAAATACCTAAAAGAACAAATTAGAGAACAAAAGATTTATTTTGGCTCCACATTCATGTAATTCAGTGTATAGTCAGCTGACACCATTACCATGGGCCTGATGAAAGGCAGAACATCATGGCATAAGGGTGTGGTGGTGGAAAGCTTCTCAGCTCATGGAAACTTGTGTGTGTGGTGGTGGGGGTGGAGTGCATAGGGAGAAGACAAATGACTTCAGGGCACAGGCCTAGAGGTCTTTATTCTGAAATTAGGTTCCACCTCTTAGTAGTCTATTCAGCATAAATGATGAAATCAGAGCCCTCAAGATTTCCTAAACCTCTGTACACATGAGAATTTGGGGAATGTTCCAGACAAAAGTCATAATAACTTATGAACAAATACAGCTGCCTATAATGGAGAAGTTTTAGATTTCAAAATCAATTTTTATAAATATTATATAGACAGTCTAGGCTAAAATATTTTCATCTTTTTGGAATTTATCATTTAAAGACATAAGTTATAAATTTTGTAGGAAAATTTGTAAGGGTAAGTGATTGACAGCAGTGAATAAAATTCATTTTAATTAATTAGAATTATGTACAAACCTCATCTCTCCTTCACCGAAATGTCAACTGTGCGCACATGGATCACTTGATATGCTTTTCTCTCAAATAAATATTATATACCTCAATCAATTGATATAAAGATTATAGAAGACACAGCCAAGGGAAATTGTTTAGCTCAGTGTCTGACTTTCAGTGAGAACTTGATAATCTCTTTCTATAATTCTGATTGTTATTAAAACAATCTATCCCAGAGTAGTTTCTATAGGCCTTTCTATTCATGATGGCATAGGTTATATTTTCCATTTAATACTTGAAAAAATGATAGCAATGTTACCCAAATCCCCATCTTATAATTTGCTCCTTGTATTCATTTTTATCCTTGAGTTGGTAATGTAGATTCTCTTTCACTGAAGTAGAACATGAAACCACCTTAGATCCTTGCTTAATGGCAATATGATGATGGGTTAATGGACTACAGGATGATGGAACACTGGGGTTTTCCATTTTAGTCACTATTAATTAGTGTATGATTAAACATATGTATCTCAGATATTGCTGGCTTCCAAAGTTAGAACAATGAATGAGTGAAAAGTCCTCCTTTAACTTATTTAATGTAATTTATATTCAAATGGCTCAAACATTAAAGGTGGGTTATAATATTGTTCGTAATTTTTCATTCTTCTCTTCCTTATTAAAAGTATTTTACACTCTCACTTATTTCCAAGTGATTTGTGCAGATATTCCATAATGGGAGGAATATGAATATATATATTAACTCTGGTCTTGTCCATGTGACACTACAATCAGTGGAATGTGAGTGGAAATTTTGGAATCATGATGAAGAAGAAAGAACCATGTCCAAGCAAAAGTTTTAGATAGTGTCACAAGCTTCTCCTTCTTTTATAAGAACACACAAATCTGCATAAAGAGTAATATTTGAGCCTATGGCCTATAATGAAATAACTTATGAAACCGAACTGTATTGCATCCACAGAATGCCATAGACCAAAACCTGGAACCCAATTATAGCTTTCAGCCAGATCATATAATGTGACAGAAAAATAAACTTCTGTTATTATAAGCCAGCCATTGTGCCTTTTTTTTTGTTAGCCCTGCAAAGCTGACAATTACACATAATAATGAAAAATATAATTCTGCAGAGAAAGTTAATCTTTATGGAGACCATTAAAATGGTATAGTTGTATGAAGATGTCTGAATAATTTAGATCTTATTTTAGTCAGCTTTTTCATCACTGTGATCAAAACACCTTACAAGAACAACGTAGAGGAGAGGAAGTTTATTTGAGGCCCCTAGTTTCAGAGGCCTTGATTCACAAATGGCCAACTCATCACTCTGGGCTGGAAATGAGTCAACATCTGGAGGTAGAAGAGCCTGGCAGAGAAAAGCAGCTCAGGAAATGGCAACCAGGAAGCACAATGATCCACTCAGCAGGGGCAACATATAAATCACAAAGACATGTTCAAATTGATCCACCTCCTCCAGCCACACCCTACCTACAATTACCACCCAGTCAGTTCCTGTCAGTGGTTAATTCACTGATTACATTACATAACCTGACTACATCACATAACTTAATCATTTCACCTCTAAGCCTTCTTGCAGTATCTCATGTATGCGATTTCCAGGGACACTTCATATCTAAACCATCATAAATCTTTTGATCAGGAAAAACTTCTGTAAAGCAGTGACTTTTAGCTGAGATACCTTTGACAAGAAGTTAGCAAAGACAGAGAGCCAGGAGAAGGACCTCTGGGACAATAAAAAGGAGCACTGCAAATGTTTCCTATTAAGGAAGAGTGTGATACAAATGATATGATGAAATCAAGGACACTAAGAAGGTCAGTGTGGCCTTCTGAAAGTACTAATGGAGAAAGTGATGAGTGACAAAAGATAACATTATAGATGCAGACAAACACCAGTTCATGTAGGGCTTTGTAAATCGCATTCAACACTTTGAATTTTAGAAAAGTTACTGGAAATTTAAAAGCAGAAGTGGAATGAGATCTGATTTCAACATGAAATATATCTCTCCAACAGCTATTTCCACAACTGTTTTTAAGATTGCAAGAGTATCAATTGGGATATATTTGTAACTTCTGAATTATTCCAAGAAAGGTGAATGGATGACTTGAATGGAATTGGAAATAATTTTAATTTTACTCCCATATGGTTAAGTAGTGCTTTCCTCCAGATTCCTTGGTCTGTTCCACTCTCCTCTCCACTTGTAAATTCTAGGGACTCTTCAGAAGAGTGATGCAGTTTGCTGCAGAAAATTAATCATTGTCTGATTATTTGTTGGTTCAACTTTGTCCACATAAAATGAGGGAGGATGTTCCATTTATGTAAAGTTATTTCATTCTATGTAGTATTTACTATATAAAGAAATATTTCTATAGATACTGCTATCAGAATTTATTTTATCATCTGAATCACTTTATAGCTATTTTTCCCCCACCACAAACCATGTTAATCTACTTCAGCAGTCTCCTTAAGATGAAATCTTAAAGTTTCTCTTCTGCAACTCTATTTTTTGTACATAATATTATCTTATTTTGAGGATCTAATGGAAGATAAAACTGATCAGCAGTTTGGTTTTTCATATATACTCTTTCTCCAGCAGCCCATTTTACAAGTAAACCTAAATACATTTTAATTCTCAGTTATAAAAGATTTTATGGTAAAAAATGAAAAAGGAAGCATGAGGCAAATAGTATCCAGTGATGTGATGCAAGTCCAAGTTTCCATATATTCTTGATACCTAATAGTTTTAGCCAATTTACATAGTAACATTTTTATTTCATTATGTGCTCAGAAAAGATGTGAACAAAGTCATCAATCATAATTTAATATATGTGCTTTAAACATATAATTTGTATTGCTAAGTAATCAGAAAATATTCTTTTATCATCCATTTATTTCTTCTTTATTATTGAAAGCATACTTAGCACAAGATCCCCCCTCTTAACAAATTATGAAATTCCCAATATAATATCATTAATTATAGGCACAATGTTGTACAACTTATCTCGAGAAATTATTCATTTTGCAAACTGAACATTTATACCCATTAAAAAAATTCACAATTTCCCCCTGCCTGAGTTTCAAAAAACCATCATTTCACTCTCTGCTTGTATGAGCTTAATGATGTTAGATACCACATGTAGTTAAACCATGCAGTATTGGTCACATTTGACTGACTTATTTCACTTAGTGTAAGATACTCAGTCTCATCCACATTATAGCATATGGCAGGATTTCCTTATTGTTTAAGAATCAATTCTATATTCTATATCTATATCTATATCTATCTATATCTATATCTATATCTATATCTATATCTATATCTATATCTATATATAGATATATATATATATATATATATAATTTTCTTTCCATTTGTATGTTGATGTGTATTTAGGTTGTACCCATTTCTTGAGCGTTGTGAATAATGCTGCAATAAACATGGGAATGCTGATGTCTCTTCAAAATACTGAATTCATTTCCTTTGGATGTACACCCAGTAGTAGGGTTGACAGATCGTATTTGGTTTTATTTTCTGAGAAGTCGTCTAGTTGTGTTTCATAGTGTTTGAACCATTTTACATTCCCAACAACAGTGTATGGGGGGTTCTGATTTCTTCATATTCCCAGTTTGCAAAGTTCCTGTTTCCTATAATACAAAGTTACATTGTTTATAAGAGATTTTTTCTTCTTTTTTAATGTGGATATTTATCAGCTTAATCTTTCATTTTAGTAGGATTGTTGTTGTTTCCATTCAATTTTGGCATGCTGTGGTTTTTTTCATTTTTCTTACGATATTTTCAAACTTGACTTTTGATTTCTTCTTTGATTCATTTTTTTTTTTTAATTTAGGAGTTTCCTGTCCTGATTTTCATTTGTTTGTAAACTAACCAGTTTTGCTTTCATTATTGTCCTTTCATTTTTTCAATATAAAGAACTCTTATTGAATTTTGTAAGACAGATATAATAGAATGGTAAACTCTCAGTTTTGACTTTTCTAGTTGTCTGGTAAAGGCTTTATTTTTATTTTTGAATGTCAGTTTTACTGAATATAATATCCTTGATTACCATTTTTTTTCCATTTTTTACTCTCAATGCATTATCATACTTTCTTCCATTTTGCAAAATTTCTGCTGAGAAATTCACTGATAGTGTTTTAGGCTCCCTCTGTATGTCCTAAGTTACTTTTATATTGATTACTTAAGTCTTTGATTTTTAATAACTTTATATATCTCATCTGTGTAGACAATTTTTTTTCATCTTTATTGAAGCCCTTAGACTTTATGAATCTTTATATTCATTTCTTTGTTCATATTTGGGAAGATTCAAGCCATTATTATTTTAAGTAGGAAGTCTACTCTTTCTTTCTAATTTTTCCTTCTAAGACTCTCTTACTGCATCTACTGGTTGACTTTATATTGTCCTGCAAGTTCCTTAGTTTCTATTTGTTCCCTTCTATTTATATTTCTTTTATTCTTCTAACTAAATTATTTTTAATGATCTGTTTTTAATTTTCTTTTTCAGCTTGATCAATCTACTATTGAATACTTCTAATAATTTTTCATCTTAGTTATTATATTTTTATTTCTAAAATTTACATTTGTTTCTTTTTATAATTTTCTTTTGGGGATGTGGCTCAAGCAGTAGCGTGCTCGCCTGGCATGCGTGCGGCCCAGGTTCGATCCTCAGCACCACATACCAACAAAAGATGTTGTGTCTGCTGAGAACTAAAAAATAAATATTAAAAATTAAAAAAAAAAAAAAAATTTTCTTTTTATGTTCTCATTTGTTCACATGTCATTTTCTTGATTTAACTCAGTTGTCTATGTGTTCTATGTGTTCTTTTGTAACTGATAGAGCTTTTTTGAGATGATTATTCAGAATTCTTATCCGGGTAATTATAATGTAAGGGTCCGGCGAAGGGACCACAAGAGACCAGCTTCATGCAATGAGCAGGAGGGAGTTTATTGAAGAGGATCCTAATTCAGTGTGCTGAGGCCCAAGGCTCACTCAGGAAGGGAGAGCAGCCCAGAGCCCAGAGCAGAGGTCAAGCAGAGCTTAAGTACACTTTTTGGGGAGGGCGGGGTGCTTTGCATACATCAGAGCAAATCATCATGAGGCACGGGAAAATTGAACAACAACTCTGAGACATGATTAGCACATTCATTGGTGGGAACAGGTGTGGGCGGGTGATTGGTCACTCCTAAGGGGGGTACACATTCAAACTGATTGGTTCGGGCCCTGTGACAAACTGCACAGGGCCCTAGGCTAAATGGCCAGTAGGGCGTTGTCTTAACTATCTCAGGAATTTCAGGTTCTGGGTGTAGCAGAGGAAGGTAATAATACCTAGTCTTTTACATTTTAATTCAGGCTTTGCAGCTTAGAAACTTTACCCTTTCAATAGATTTCCATTTGTTTAGGATTTGTTATTAGAGATTTATTTTGTTCCTAGTATTGGGTTTTGTTTTCTTGATTCTTTTAATTTCCTGTAGTTTTGTGTTGGGTATATGTGTTGTTGAAGAAAGAGCCACTTCTTCCAACATGTAAGGGCTGGTATTGAGAAAAATCTTCATAAATCCATCTGACTAGGGAGTCTGGGTGACTCTCAAACTATATCTCTAGACATTTCTTCTCTGAATATATGTATTTAGATTTCTTTTTCGTTATATTTTTGGTATCCAGAATTGAACAGAAGGTGCTTAGACAGTGAGCCACATCCCCAGCCCTTTTATTTTTTTTATTTTGAAACAGAGTCTCACTAAGTAGTATAGGGCATTGCCCAGTTGCTGAGGCTGGATCTGAACTTGCAACCCTCCTGCCTCAGCCTCTGAGTCACTGGGATGACAGGCATGTATCAGTGTGCCCAGCTGTATATATATTTTAGTGAGAATTTTTTTTTTCTAGAGTCCAAATTCTCTTTCTTCTTTTAGTGCTTGCATACTCCACTCTCTTTTTTCTCTTGAGGAAGAAGTCATAGACTGAGATTCTCTGTGGCTGTCCTGAACTTGGGTAACTTGTAGGAGGAGCTGATATGATTAAAATGGAGATGTTCTATTACTGATTTTAATGTAAATTTTCTTGATTATAATTATAATGGTAGTGAAACTTCTTAACTGAATTCTGGGTTTCTTGTCAATGTATAAGAGTCTATATACCATTGTAAATTGGGCTCTCCTTAGGGGAATGACTTTCAATTCAACCATCTTTTTGAAATTACTGCTTTTTGTTTTTTAATGTATTTTTCATCTCTGCTATGTTTTAAATAACTTTGGAGGTGTTGAGACTTCTAACTTTTAAACTTTTATTATAAAATATATTTAATTAACTTTTATTATAAAATATATTTAATTTAATAACTTAATATATACTTTATTTAAACATTTTCATAGCCTCAATGTTCTTAGTTTTTTTCTCTTATTAGTTTTGCATGAATTTTAATTTCATCATATTACATTGCTTATTTTAAAACAGAAATTTCCTGATTTCTACCTTTTGTGTGATCTTCATGCAACAATATATTTTCTTCATTCATTTCTCCCATGAGTTTGTAATGATAGCAGGGCTTTTAATCAATACTGACTGATTTTTCTATAATATTTTAAAATTAAATGTAGTCTGTTTCATAGGTACCCTGATGTTCGTGTTTGTTAAAAAAAAAAAAAAAACAGATTATTACGCATTATTTCTCTTGATTTCCCTCTTATTATCTTTTATTTAGTGCTTTTTTTACTGAATTATTTTTCTATTTGCTTATTGTTTTAACTAGACAAGTTTTTTTTTTTAATAATAAAAGCAACTGTATTCCTATATTTTCTTTTTTGTCACAAACCTAAAAAACTCTTTTAAAATCATATCCACAAAAACAATAATGCCTCTGACTTTTATTTATTCTCTTCATTAATGTCAATATTTCTTCTCCTTTGATACCATTATATATTCCTAAACAAAACAAAACAAAACAAAACAAAAAAACACATAGCATTAGACTTACTAAATAGCCTCAAAACCTTTGAAGATAGAACGTTTGTCATCTCACATTTAGTATATAAAGTTTATGATTTTATTTAAAAATGATTAATTTATTATAAGGGTTCTTTTCCAAATACTCCAAAGATCCATTACAATACATTTCAGAAAACTGCTTATACCAGAACCAAATGAATTAAGTAGAATTTCCCATTTCTTATTATAATGAAGCACAAATGTCTCCTATACTGATTTTTATACTACTGCCACAGCCATAAAAACCTCATGAGGTTGTAAGAGTTAAATAACTTAATTAGATAATTAACTTGAGCAATTCCTGAAACATAGTAAATACAGGGCATAGGGGCCCATGCCAGCAATTCCAGTGAGTGACTCAGGAGGCTGAGGCAAAAGAATTGCAGTTCTGAGGCCAGCCACAGCAACTTAGCAAGGTCCTATGCTACTTAGTGAGAATCTGTCTCAAAATAAAAAAAATAAAGAGGGCGGGGGATGTAGCACAATGTAAAGTGACCTGGGGTCAATCCCCAGTACAAACAAATAAACTAACTAAAACCAATTATTATGTCTCCTAATGTGTTGAGCAGGGAGCCAAGTGCAAGGCCGTTGTCAATGAATTATGTTAAGTTGAATCCTCACCTTTATTTCAGAAGATTACTTCATATTAGATTTTATTTTTAAAGTTAGAAGTATTATAAATACATGAGGAATTGGTTTCAAGTTCGTCTTTTTCTACCTGATTTGAAGACTACCTAGCAAATCAATTTAATTTTCCATTTGAAAAATTTATATGAAAGTGATTTTATTATGCACTTGCTCATCCAAGACATCATTTGACTTCATACAGTAAATTCCACTAATCTGAAATTGAACCCAAATGTTCCTCATCTTGTCGTTCAGCATATACCTTCAAGGTAAAAAATAAAATATAAACTATAAAAAATAAAATAAAACAGATCACTAATTAAGCAAAATATTACAAACTAAACCCTCCTAAAAGCTGTGCCAAGGAATTTTACTTTAAATCTTTCACATATCTATATTATTTTGACCACCCCGATACATTTGGTTAAAACACTTATTACATTCATAAAAGTAATGTATATAGGACATATAAAAATATTAAAGTTGTATAATTTAACTAATTTCTTTTTAAAACAAATCAGTTGATATTAAGAGATTTTTTTCAGTTTCATTCAGCTAATTACAAGCAAAACTAGGACTACCATATAAATTCCTGATTTCTGGGTTATTTCTCTTTGCCTACAAGAATATTGACTCAATAATATTGTCATGTCAGCAGTTGCTGAAAGAGAGCTGACTTTTATTGGTACATCATTTAAAGAATACATAATGAGGCACCTAGACATTCTCTAAGTCTTAATGTCTTTTTTCTCTGGTGCAAAAGATTTTCATTTTTTTCTTTCCTCCTGCATATTTTATTTCCTACTCAGTACAGGTATCTGGTGTATAGATTTTGTTCAGAAATATTTATTGAATTAATAAAAAATTAAATAATGATGATCAGTTGAGTATGCTGCACATTGCTATATATAGAGGCATAGCACACTAATGAGGATCTATGTCATTTATGTGGTTTCCTTGTGCAATGAAGATGTCAGCAATATTTATAGGAAGAAGAGAATCTTTAAATAAAGAAGTTTATTCTTAACAAGTGTTCTCTATGTGTGACTATTTTTTTTTTCAAACAGGCCTATGAACATGCATGTTTCCATCTAAGTTCTATACTTTCTAGGTCCTAAGTTTCCTTCTTTTCCCAGAGCTCTCAAGGAGAAGGTAGCAGCTGGATCAGAGAATTCTCGTCCTTTCTAGCTGTTGCATTCCCTGTGATTCTCATATGCTATACTTCTAATTAAACTCCTTGATACTAATTAAAAATGAGAACAGAACAAATGCCACTAGCTAGATCCAGACTTCATTCTTTTAAATTTAGCTGTTTGGGCCTGGGCATTTGAAATTTTTCCTTAATTAGAATTTTGTTAACAGTCACACCCTGTCAAGTGTATTTCATCCTCAACTCTGTAAGAATAACTTCAGAGAGTGGATTAGAAAATACTTAACTTATCTAAAATATTCATAATCATAAGACTTTCTGCAGTACTGCAGTGTCCTGAAAATCTGTGGCTTGGCAGATGGTGGGATGCAGCGTGTAATTTGGCATGCTATGTCTATCAGCCTGTGGTAACCCTTAGGCATTTGATTTCCGCAGGAAACAATGATGATGTCAAGGACAACATGTGGTGACCCATGGGAACATAATCATGTTAACTCCTGACTCTGCAAAAACTTAACACATGGCATTGTTATTAGCATTTTCTAAGAAACCAACATCCATTAAACAGACATTTGTTTGACTGTGTTTGATTGCTTCTGGTTGGTTTGTTCTTTCTTCCATTAAATTTACCAGAGAATGTACTATAGCAGTGTGAAATTGGAGGTCTGTCTACTGATCAGCATCACCTCTGCTTCATGCACTGGTAGCTTCAACTCATATTTGCTGCTTTTTCTATCCTCTCATGCAATTAGAAGGCCAAATTATTTAAAAATAATTTCCTTAAACCTTCTAAGTTTGTTTTCTTAATACTTTTAATCTTATTTGAAATGAAATATAAATCATAGAGTGTTTAAGATTGTGACAAGGATGGTGTATATATTAGAAAAGGGATGCATAAGCTGTGAATATCCTTAATAAGAAAACATTAAATAATTGTTTCTTTTCTATTCTGAAAAATGAGCAATTTTTCAGGTGACTCAAATTTAGCATTATATGAGTCTTATACTTTAAAATCTAATGTAAAATTGTTATTTTCTTCATTTTTTTTAAATGACACACAAGATCATCCTTTCATAGGAGAAAGAATAAAAGATCAATTTAAATTTAAGACCTTTAAATAAGAGATAAAAAGCATAATATATAATAAATTTATGGGTTATTTGGTTATCTCATTTTCCTAGTGAGATGATTTTTTTCTCTTTCTCTGTGACAATACATAAAGTAACCTCTTAGATATGAAGTAACTTTAAAGTGTTTCTACACATACTGTTTTTTTGTGAGAAAGCTAAAGCCTGAAAAAAACACTTGTAATAATTTTTATTCCTTGAGCTAATATTTGTTCAACCCATGAGGAGAACTTGCTTCAATCTTCAAGAAGAATGCCAACCATTTTAAGACCATAGAAGGGAAGGATTCTGAATCTCAATCCAGTGTGTGATGATAAAGTATTACCATGGTCACCACAATGTGCTTGTAGTTTTAGACCTTCACAACTCCCTAAGTGTAGTAGGTATGAGGTGATACTTCATTGTGATTTCAGTTTGCATTTTCCTAATGATTAGTGATATTGAATTTTCACAGACTTCTTGGACATTTGCATGTCTTCTTTGGAGAAATACCCATTTAGTTCCTTTGCTCATTTTTATATTTTTATTGTTATTGAATTGTTTGTGTTCTGTATAAATTTTGATACTAACCGTTTACCCAAAGTACAGTTTGAATATTTCCTCCCATTCTATAGATTGTTTTGTTACCTTGCAAGTTGTTTCCTTTGCTGTACAAACCCTTTGAGTCTGTAGTAATTCCACTTATCCATTTATTTTTTCCAGTATGTTTGGGGTCATATTCAAAAGAATCATTACACAAACTGATATTGAGGATGTTTTTTCTGTTTTCTTACAATAGTTCCATATCTTGTAATCTTATATTTTAATACCTAATCTGTTTTGAGATTTTTCTTTTTCTTTTTTTTTTTTTAATATTTATTTTTTAGTTCTCGGTGGACACAACATCTTTGTTGGTATGTGGTGCTGAGGATCGAACCCGGGCCGCACGCATGCCAGGCGAGCGCGCTACCGCTTGAGCCACATCCCCAGCCCGAGATTTTTCTTTATTTTGTAGTTTTAATTTGTTGTAAGATGAGGATCTAATTTAATTCTGCATATGGTTTCCTATTTTCTGAGAATTATTTATTAAAAAGGCTATTCTTTTCTTTGACACTTTTATGAAAATCCAATTGACTCTAAATAGGTTGAATTTTTTTCTAGAGTCTCAGTTATGTACCATTGGTCTGTGTACCTATTTTTGTGGCAATATCATACTGCTTTGATTACTATATGTTTGTCTTATATTTTAAAGTTAGGCAGTCAGATGTTTGCAGTTTTGTTATTTTCACTCAAGATTTATTTGTCTGTTTGAGGTATTTTACAATCCAATACAATTTTGAAGACTGATTTTTATATTTCTTTGAAAAATGTTACTAGAATTTTGGAAGAGATTGCAAAGAAACTCTAGATTACTTTGAGTAGTACAGATCATTTAATACTATGAATACTTCTGATCTAAGTACACAGAAAGTTTCCAATTTAATTGTAATCTTTTCAATTTATTTCATCAACATGAAGAAAAGGGAAATCTTGTACACTTGGTGTGAAAGTAAATAAGTAGAGCCATTATGAAAACAGTATCGAGGTATAACTACCATATGATACAGCAATCCCACTATTAGGTATATACTATTCTGAAAATGTAATCAATATGTCAGAGAGCTATCTCTATTCCCATGTTCACTGTAACTTTAGTCACAGTAGCCAAGATATAAAATCAACATAAGTATCTACCAATGAATGAATGGATAAAGAAAATGTGCTATATACACTTAGTAAGGTAGTATTCACCTTTAAAAAAATAAAACCTAAATCCTGTTATTTTCAGCAACATGGATGAACCTCAGGGCATTATATTAATTGAAGTAAGCCAGACACAGAAAGTCAAATACAATATGATTGCACTAATATGCAGAACTGAGAAAATTGAGCTCACAGAAGCAGAGTTGAATATCATCTGGAGCTTGGGAAAATATTGACCAATGGATACAAAATTTCAGTTAGGAAAAATAAGTCCAAGGGACTTGTTTTATACCATTGTGAACTCTAATTAAAAATAATATATTATCTTCATAGAAACTACTATTAGTAGATTTTAAATGATATCACAAAAATGATAATTATATTAAGAAAGCAATATGTTACTTAGCCCAAGTTAGTAATTCCATAAATGTTTTTTAAAACATCATGTTGTATACAATATATATAATTTTAAAATTTATTAGCAATTTTTTAAAATTATTGAATCAAATTATTTGCCCCAAATTTTATCCTCAGCCCTATTAAAAGAAAATTCACTATCTATATTATAAGTTTAAAATTTATATAGGAATACAAATTTAAATAGGGAAACAAATTTGCGTAACCCTTTAAATGGGAAAATATTTTAAATAAGTATTAACAAATATTTTGTTAGACATTTATAATATAAAGTCCATAAAGCTTTTAACTTAAATTATCAACACCATGAAATATGAAAAGAGTTTAAGAATAAATAGGTAACTTTTTTTTCTCCAATAGCGACTCTTGCTTCCTTTTACCCTAATAGGACTGTTTCTCATGCTTTAGTATATGGTGGCTTGAAACGTATTTTGAATCTTCCAAACATAAAAATAACCTTGTACACTGCCTCCTAGCAGGAGAGCTTAGGTACAATCACACCAGTACTAGCTTTGGCCACAGATTCCTGGTGTGACCGTAAGGAGGACACCAGATTCTTCTGACCTTTATTAACTCCATGTTTGACTTTTATTTTTCACTTACTATGAAAGTTAGAAAAGTCTGACAAAGATCCTTAATTCTTGGTTCATATTCAGAATACCCAAAGTAAAAAACAAAATTCTATAACCTTATTTACAAAGGGGCTATTTGAATGGAGACTTAGGTAGGTGTATTAGAAGGTAAGTTAGCCCAAAAGTCTCAGAATTTTCAAAGCATTCCTATCCGTTGTTTTTTTTTTTTTTTTTTTTTTTTTGCTCTGTTACGTATCATAATTTCTTCCTCCTCTTCTTTTCCTTGCTGAAGTATATTTTCTGTTGTTAAGAAAACAATACCAGAGGCTGGGTAAATTTTAAAGAAAAGAGATTTATTTGGGTTCATGGTTCTGAAAACCCAAAATTGAGAAGAAATATCTAGAGTCAGTCATTACAGTCCTTACAGAGTAAGAATGGTTTCCTTGCTTACAGCATCCTAAGGTGATGTAGGCCTTTGCAGGTCAAGAGACAGAGAGGACATATTGTGTGTGGGCTAGTCTCTTCCCCTATAAATGTACCACTTAATCATGAGGGCCCTGTCCTGATGACTTTATCTAATTCTGTTTACCTCCCAAAGGCCCATCTCTACATTTGTAATTGTATTAGTGTTATACTCACTTAGTACCTCACAATGGGGATTCAATTTCAATATCACCTTCAGAGGGTACAGGCCATATTTCTCTATCTTCAGGAGGGACTTCTGATAATTCTATCAGAGACAGGAGCACATCCTCATCTCCTGAGCATCTGTGGACTATTAAGTAGTGACTTTTATATTTACTCTCTCATTTAACCACATCATAGCCCAATATAGGCCCTTTCTCAAGGCTGGATTTTTTTTTTTTTTTTTTTTTAGTTTTTAAATTTTTAAAGTTTTTGTTGTAATTAGTTATACATGACAGTAGAATACATCTTGACACAACATACATAATGGAGTCTAACTTCTCATTCTTCTTGTTGTACATGGTGTAGAATTACAGCACTCACATAATTATGGATCCACATAGGCTAATAATGTCCAATTCATTCTACCCTCCTATCTCCATACCCCTCCCCTCCCTTCTCTCCCCCCTGTCTAATGCAAAATACCTTTATTCTTCCCTAGTCAAGGTTGGATGTTTTAAGAGACTACTGAAAATTCTAGGGTCCTTTTGAGATTATTTTGGTTGATTGAAACAGTTTGGAGTCCCAAGGAATGGCAGAGAAATAAAAGGGATAGCAATTAAAGCAAAGCGTTCCTATCCATTTTCAAAGCATTCCTATCCATTTTTCTTGCTCTGTTATGTATCATAATTTCTTCCTCATTATTGAGAAGAAGTTCAATTATTTTAGAAGTCCCATGGCCATTGGCAATCAATGCCTTTAAGAGGCTGTTCTTCTGTCTCTTCTGGGCTGACTGTACTTGGGATAGCTTCCTAACATTCCTGTGGTTTTCCAGGTAGTCTTTAAATGTATTCCTTTTCTGCTTAAGCTAATCAGTTAATATTTCTTTGATTCATATTCAGGCATTGTGATGAGTACATCTAATTCAATCTTAAATCTGTCTATAGTAGGGAATCTGAAGAGTTCTTCATGAATTCTCCAAAGTGATTTTTTTTTATAGCCACAAATGGAAGGGTGGAAAAAAAGTATATTATAGCTCATCAGGGTATATTTAAAAGTCCTCAATTGTAAAGTTTCCTGTATGCATAAGAGTTGTCTTAATTTTAGTTTCCTGATATTATTTTTTTTAAAGAGAGAGTGAGAGAGGAGAGAGAGAGAGAGAGAGAGAGAGAGAGAGAGAGAGAGAGAGAGAGAAGAGAGAGAGAGAGAATTTTTAATATTTATTTTTTAGTTCTCGGCGGACACAACATCTTTGTTGGTATGTGGTGCTGAGGATGGAACCCGGGCCACAGGCATGCCAGGCGAGCGCTACCGCTTGAGCCACATCCCCAGCCCTCCTGATATTATTGATAAGTTTGTATAAGGAGGAAGGAGGCACGGTATCTTCTCTCAAGAACCTTGATCAGCCAAAGACAAACAATTATGACAGTCTCTGTGCAAGGTATGAAATGGGAAATAACAGAAACTAAGTCAGAAAAGGAAAAAAAATAACATAACTGAAGTATAATGGGAACACATAGTTAAGAGAATCTCCTCTAGAGATCTAGAATAAAACTTAACAAACAGAATGGCAGAATTTGAAGTTCTTGTGCCTAGAGTAAAGATGGTGTGTTTTGCCTCTGGCCACCATAATTGCTTTAGTCACCACGTACACTCTCTTTTTATTGGATTATGGTCTAGCTCATTACATATGTTGAATTCCAAACCTGGTAATGTTTTGTTTCCCATGTCTTTCCTTTGTAATTTCTAAAATAACAAAAAATTATATCCTGGATAATTGTAATGAAAACAGAGCCCAAACTATAAAATCTATGGCTCATTTAATACATATTATTCAAAATAGTGAATTAACAAATAGTTTCATGGTAATAATTACTAAACATAAGCTTTCTCTTGTCCATTGCAAAACAAATATATCAACACTAAGTGAAAAAATACATAAGGCATCAGAAAAAGGAAGCCAGGGATGTTCTTTCTATAATAAAGTTCTTAAAGTTAATCACTAATTAAAATTTTTGCAAAATCTGTTTTTAAACTTATTAATATCCAGCCTTACTTTATTTTCTTCCTTCCTTCCATCTCTCCCTCTTTCTTTTCTTTCTTTCTTTTCTTTCTTTTTTTTTTTTTTTGTTCAAAATTCATTTGATCTATTTATCAGTGCTTGGAGGTCCTGGTTCTGCAGCGACATCTTATGGAGTTAGTTTGCACAACCATTTAATAATATCTGGCAGAAGTGATCATTGTTCTAACAAATTTGATGCAAATAGGATGCCTGCCTGAGCTTTGAAAGTGGAAGTAATTAAACTGATGCCATGAGCACTTTTCCCCCCTCTTTGTTGTTGCTTATCTAAAATGCCCTTATTGTAGCAACTATACGATTTTTAAGACATTTGAAAATATGTATTGAGATCTGAAATTCTCACTACATATATCCAAGCTATGGTAGAAAAGAAGAATGAAGCTGTTGAATAGGGAAATGAGACAGCAGTAAAAGATCACAGTATAGCTGGTGTTTGTTGGCAAAAGTTTCCACTTAAAAACTTGCAGCCGTGAAAATCCTTTTATTATTATTGGTGCTTTTCACTGTTTGTGATCACCAGAAACAGAGCAAAAAAGAGAGAGAGAAAGAAAATTGAAATCTTAAAACCTCGAGAAATACACTGAAATTCCCCCGAGTGCATAAATTTAGTTATTCTTCTAAGTATGTTTCCTTTGACTGAATGACACGTTGAATTAAGCTGTATAAGAAGAAACATGGCTGTTTTCTTTTTTTTTTTTTATGATTGAAGGAACACTGTCAAGCCCTGTAATCCAGTTCAGTGTTTTCACATTATTCTAGAAAAAAATATAATTAAAAACCTATCTCTAAATTAATAACATTTCATTTTATTCTACTTTATATTTTCTGATATAGGGCATGCTAAGGAAAGAAACTTTAGTGGAAGCAAAGGCTGTGCATATATTAGGATTCACTCAGTGGTGTTCAATATGTTAACGAAAATGAAGTTTTATGTGGAAGTACAAACAACTGCTAAGTAATTTTCATATGTATATCAAGAGGCATACTGAAAATTAAAAAAAAATCAAATATATGGTACTAAAAGTCCTAATATATCTTATCAGTCATTGAATGACACACTGATTGTATTAAATATCACATTCTACTTGAACACAAAGATAAATTCCCACTATATACCTATGTGAATGATAGCTCTTCTGTGTCATAATGATCACTGATGAGAAAAGGGTTTGGTGAATCATTGTTTATTTGCTTGTGATCTTGTTCACAAATAAAAATTGCCAGAACTCCATGTTAATAATGATTGCATCTAAAATACCCTGGGCATTTCCATGTATGCCAAAAGCACTCTTAAAACATAATAAAATTTTTCAAGAATTATGTGTCCAATGACAAGATAAATCTATGCCTTTCAGAGATTCTCTGGAAAATATAATTGCATGCCTTATTTTCTAGGCCCATCAATTAGAAAACCGATGACCTTATGACCTAAAATTGCATGCTACATAATGAAAGACATAGATACTATTTTCCTTTAAAGAATAGCATGTGCCTCACACATGTCCAATAATGATAATGATGAATGATTTTAATTTAAATTTGTAGATTTACTAGAAACTGAAATGTTAGAGGATGAATTGTGTTTTTTAATGGGTTTAACAACATGATCTAAAGTTAGCAATCACACGAGTTAACCAGTGTAGTAAGAGTTAATAAAAATCTAGAACTAAAATTATCAGAAATTTGAGACAACAATTACAGAAATTTGAGAGTACTTCAAAGAAGATCATTGTTTTTAAATTTTATTTATTTATTTTAATTAGGTTTATATGATAGCAGAATGCATTTCGATTCATTGTACACAATTGCAGTGCAATTTTTCATTTCTCTGGTTGTACAAAATGTAGCGTTACACCATTTGTGCAGTCATACATGTACCTAGAGTAATAATGTCCATCTCATTCCACCATCTTTCCTGCCCCCTTATCTCCTCACTGCCCCTCCTTAGATGAAGTATATTGTACTAAATTCCTATAGGATATATTATAGAACAAGATCACTAAAATAGTCATAGACCAAAGAGTGAGCTATTCCAGACAGCATATTTGTACCAGAAAGCTATACCTGTCTCCTTTGTAAAAGTATCATACCACTAGTTCATTGGTTTGAAGATGAATTCTCTCAAAATTGTGCCAGATTCAGTAGGTTACCATGGGAAAACACCATCTGAAAATATGAAGGTAATTCCTGGCAGAAATAAAAGATCATAAAAAATTCATAGAGACATACAAAGAGTAACTTCTCAGTATTTAGAAAACGAAGCAACTCTACACTCCATACTGAATGTATACCTAATGCCAACCTGAACACAGGATACTAGATGGGCATGTGTTGTCAATAGGATTCCAAATTAGCATGTAGACCTTACAGCTCCATAATTAAAATTGGGGTTCTAAGAAATAAGTTATTCCAATTAAACATATACTTATAGATAACATGGATTTGAGTACATACCATTATAAAAATCGAAAGAAAAAATAAATATGCTTAAGCTGGCAGACAGGAAATAGCTGAAGATTGTGTATATTATCACTTGAAGAAAAACAAGGCTTTATCACAAGCTTCATCTTTAGGGTGTAGATAGGCTGGAACTTTAGCTTTATTCATTTTTTGAAAAGCACTGTAAAATTGAACCAACTAGAGAAAAATGACAGCTTTTTCTATGCCAAAATATTTTTTTAAACAAATAGGAAGACAACTGGAAGCAACACACATAAACTGATGGGTTCCAACATTCTGTTTCTAATTGGCTAATTTCATATTAGCAGTTTTACATCTTTTCTTCTGATGTGAATCATCATGGGGGAAGAAAACAAGGCAAATGATTTCCTGGCTGAGAAAAACATCTTTGCTTCATTACATAATTTTAATTTACTCTGGTTTCTATTCTGAACACTGAGAACTCAATAGAGAAAATGTTGCTTTTTAACACATAACTATGTGAATTTACATAACTATGTACATTTAAAATGTTAAAAAGCCAACTTCCCTCTCATCCCATTTGCCAGATTCTGCTTCCCCAAACCTTTCAGAATTGAAGTCTTTGATGTCTGTCAAGTGCAGATTCAGTCCTATCAGTTATTAAAATCATTGTTTCCAGGGAAATATCAGTAAGCTCCCATCATATTTCTATCAGGCCTAGAGGTAGTCTTGCAAACTACTACTACGCTATTTATTTAATTTAGGGGGAGGTTAAACAACAAACACTTGTGAAATGTCTCATATTAATATTAACACAAACTCTCATAAGAGCCACCATTTAGTAAGTATTTATAATAAACAAACATTCACAAGCAATTTCTTACTGACAAAGGTGGGAGAATAAGGACTGATTTATCCAGGTATAAAGAAAAGTCTCTGGTTTCAACTCAAATTTTAGATTGGTTTCAGAAGATCTAGACACTGGAAATCAGGGAGAACCAGAGGCCAATTGGTCCTCACGGGAGCTAAACCTCAAGTTCCAATTACTTACTCCCCTATTTGATTAGTGTTTAGTGCCCCCAGGCTAACAGCCTGGCAAAGGAACATTTAATTAAGCTTCTGATGAAGATAACATCGCATAGAACTTTAAATTATCTCTGCAATTTTACATGTATGATTATTATTGCTCAATTAAAAAATAACAACAGCAATAGTAACTACTTATCAAGGATGTGAAGAAATAAAATCATAGAAACACACACACACACACACACACACACAAGAGAAACCACAGATAAGACAAAGAGTCTTGTGAGGATTCAGAGAGAGTGGTGGTAAGACTCAGGAATCTTCAGTCAACTCGTCTCAATACCTTCAAAAACTATTAATAGGCAAGTGAGAAAACTTTGGTTGCAAACTGGAATCAGTAAAAAGAAGAAAGTGAAAATTCTGTAATGAAAAATAATATATAAAAACTTGAAAGAAGAGTTCAAAGGACAGTGTAACAGCAGATTACACACACTTGAGAGAATTAGATAATGGTTCTGAAGGTCAGAAAAAAAATATCCAAGTTGAATTACAGAAGGAAAAAGGGATGTCATGGTAAAATAATATATATTGCAAAAGTATAATATTTAAGAATATATAAAGTGTGAGCTTTAAATCTGTCAATATTTTAGTAGACTATATAGAAAGTACAAAAAAGGCAAGAAAAATAAATGAAAATTGAGAGAGATATTACCAAATCATTATTTCCATATAATAGCATCCACAGAAAACACAAAGAACTAATAAATCATTATTAAAATTAATGTAGAGAAAAAAGATATTTGAGGCAAGGTCCAAAGTATAAAGAGCAACAATAAATTTTAAATAATATCCATAGTAGAAAACTTTCTCAATTTATCCATAAGTATACAAGACTTATACATAGAAAATTTTAAAGTAGTATTGAGAGGATTTTTTAAAACTTTAATAATTTGAAGGATGTAATACAGTCATAAATTAGGTAACTCATATTTAAAGATATGTTTATAGATTTAGTACTATCCTAATATAATTTCTAACTAATATGAAATTCAATGTTGATCAAAATTTTGTGTAAAAATGTAAAGTATAATAATGTCAAGATATAATGAAAAAAACAATAAGTATGAGGACTTAACCTGCTAGTTCTCAAGACTTCATAGATATGCACCCAAAACAGGTTTCTCAACTATGTCATGATTGACATTTTCAGTAGAATATTTTTGTTATTTTGATGGGAAGCTGTCTTATGGGAGATTGCTTATCCCAATCCCTCACCTCTATCCACTGTGTACTAGTATGACATACATAAATGTCACCAAGCATTTCAAATGTCTCTTAGGAGTATTGGGATAACAACCCTTGATGTGAGAACCACTAAAAAACTGCATGCATTTATGCAACAAAAACCACTAGAATGTTTATAACATCAATGTGTGTATTTGCTAAAAGTGTAAACAATTCACATATTCATAGACATTAGAAGAGGTAAATAATTGAGCATATTATTAAAACTTCATTCCATTGTTAATTTCAAAATAGATAAAGAAACAAATAAGTTCATAAACAAAATATTAAGCAAAATTAACCAGATAAAAAGAATATGTACCCTATATAAATGTCTAACACTGGCAAAGCAAATAGAAGTTTTAGAAGTCAGTATAGTATAGGGGCTATCTTTGCAGAAAAGCAGGCAAGAGAGGCTGGAGAAGAGAAAAAGGACTTACAAGGTCATTTAAGATGCTTGTAATGTTGTATTTGACCTGGAATTCCTGAATTTGTTTTGAATTAAGATATCAAGTTTTATAATTATTGGTGAACTTCTCTGTATGTATGTACTCATTAATTCAATAGTTTTTTTTCAAATTTTGAAATTTATCAAAATTAATTAAGACAGAAAAAAATTAATATAGATAAGTGGGACAAATAGAACATTAAAAAAATGATAAGCATAAATTTTACCTAGCAGCAGTTGCATTGTGCAAACAGATATATTAATTAGTTGAAATCAAATTTGCTATACTTCATTATATAATAAAGTATATTGCTTAAGAAAAGACCTATCCAAAATGACTAAGAAACATAATAAATGTGGAAAAATTAATCAAATGATATTAGAAAAAGCTATAAAATTTTATCTTAAAGCAAAAAACATTATTAAAATGATATATACTACAAAAATAACATGTATATATGATATGTATAAATATATTTGTTGTGAAAGATATAAATATTGTAATAAATTTGGATTCTATAAATAAGAGATCAACAGAATAAGGAGAAATAAATGAATTCACAATTCTTCCAATAATTAAATATAAATAAGTAAAAAACAGAGAAAATATAATAAACACAATGAACAATTACAGCACAATGAATAATATACAGAATATTATACCCCCAAACTGCATAATATAAATTCATTTCAAAACTACATAATATCTTTATGAAAATAGACCTCATGATATTATTTAGTACAGAATTTGTGGCTATGAGGGATGAAACCATAGAATAGGTCCTTTTATATTTCAATAATGCTTTCTGGAAGCAGATAAATGAATGAAATTAATATTTTTATGTAATATTTGTAGCTTGTTGGACATATCATTTATTAAGTAATATTTTTTTCTTTTAATTCTGAATTTATATCTGCTGATATGGCTATAAAGGTATGAAACTTGATGTGAAACCAACAAAAATTGTAAATCTGCACAAATTTCTGCACTTGATGATCAATTGGGCATAAATTTTGTGGTTTCTAAGTTTAAATTCTTCAGAAACAAGAACTCTAGCTTATAATCATCTAAAACACCAACAAGACACCTTGTCTATGGTCTGTGCTAAACAAATATTTACGAAAACTTTGCCAAACTAACAAGTACACTTTTTATTATTAAGAAGTATGTAATTTAATAGAAAAAGATAATAATTATGTTCAATGAAATAAGAACTAAATTTCCAATTATTTTACCAATAGTTATTTTTGTGGAATGAACCCCATTTTCTCTGCATTTACTTTGTGAAAATATAGTATATATATATATACATACATACACACACACATATAAAACATTGTAATTATAAAATGTAGTTATATAATTATGACATGCAACATTTCTTATATATTTAATGCATGTAACTACTATGATATTGCTTGCTATTTATTTTGAAGAGGAAATGAGGTCCTTCCTCCATTCTAAATTACAAGTGCATTCATCTATGTATACTTGCATAAATTTCAAAATCAAATTCTACATTAGACTGATAAATACATTTTAGTGAGCTCGGAAATGTTAATATTACTCATTCCCTTGAGAAAGCCTGTATTTGTTTTTAATTGGTCTGGTAACAATTGCAATATCTAACAATTGTTGTGAATTGTCATCTGTTATGTACCACATAAAGCACTTATTTGTACCATGTTCCCCATCAAAAAATGTCATGATAGTGTACTGTCATATAAAACCTTTCTAAGATGAGGAAACTGAGAAAATGAACATATTGATGGACACATCATGAGAGCAAGTTTCCCTAGTATTTGAAACAGACTATTTAGTCTCAAAGTCTATGTTCATATTTATACTATATCTCATCCACAAAGAGCCTTCTAATCATCTCTCTGAGTCTAAGTAGTGTTGTTTTCACAGACTTTCATATATGATTAAATGTCTTAAAAGTCAAGACTTTTCAATACATATTGTCAATTAAAGTCATTTGTACTACCAAAAATTCAGAACTACCATTTTTCTAAGTGACAATTACATCAAATATCAACCAAATCTTACATAAACATGTGCTCTCTTCTAAATACTTTAAATATAGGTTGTATTATTATTAACTGTAAACACAGTTTAGTGTGCATGGAACCAGTAATTATTCTTGCCATCTAATTGTAACTTTTTGCCCATTGACCAGCATCACACAGTCACCCCTTTCTAACACTTCTCAATGTATCACTCTTCTCTCCTTGGAAGGGATGAACTCATTATAATGTGGAAAAATATTAAAACATTTGTTGGAAGTTATTATATTACATTTTTTAATTTGTTTCAGGAAAAACAATATCAATCAGTCATGTTGCTTGATATTGACAAGGAGAACAGAATACATTATAGCCATTATGATTAAAAAATCATAATAAATTTTAGATATGTTCCAAAAATTATTTACATGGTTTATTTTGCTAATATCCCAACTACATTTTAAATTTTATCAATTTATTTTTAGTATATTTTTGACACCTCTGGACTTCATACCCTAGAAATCAATCTTATTAAATACAAAGTGAAGTGTTTGAAAACTCTTTAGCCCTTATAAATTTCAATTATATTATATTATATATTAAATTTCAATTATAATATATTCCACACATAATTTGTTCAGAAAATATCTTGGTCTATACATACTATATTTTATAACAAAAACAAGATTGATAAATTTATATCTTCTTTCTATATATTTATCTTTCATTTTTGTATACAGAAAATAATATTGATCATAGATTCAGAACAGATAATTCTGTGTCCTAGTTTTACAAATAGTGAATTCTGCTCCTTACTCACTAAACCATGAAGTTGTCACAAGGAATTGTAGACATTTTTGCAACTGTGCCTTTTCAAGTATAAGGTGATACAAATACATACATGGTTTCTGTTATACTTTGGATTTGACAGGTCCCCCAGATACTCAGGTGTTGAACACTTGGTTGTAAATGCCGCAAAGTTCAGAAGTGGAGTGTGGGGGTAGTGATTGAATCATGAGAGCTCTGACCTCAAAGTGGATTGATCCATGGATAGCTGAATAGGTTGTTTGGAGATGTTAGAAGCTGTAGAATGAGCAGCATAGTTGGAGAAAATAGGTCACTGGAGTATCCCTTTGGAGACTATATCTTATCTTGAGCCCATTCTTGGTCTATAAGTACTATATTTTCTGATGAAAGTAAGATTGGTAAATTTATATCTTCTTTCTATATCATTCATCATGATATAGTGAAAATAATATTGATCACAGATTGAGAACCCTTCCTTCCCCTCCCCACCCCTCTCTCTCATATTCCTTGTTGCCACAAGCTGAGCAGACTTTCTCTGCCATGCACTTCTGCGATAGTGTTCTACCTTACTCTAGGCTTAACACAATCAAGCCAGATAAGCATGGACTGAAATCTCTGAAAATGTGAGCCAAAAGAAGCTCCCTCACCTTTAAGTTGTTTATGTTGGGTATTTTGGTCACAGTAATGAAAAGCTTACTAACACAGTTACTAGCTTCATTTTCAGATACTATGTATTGCTGCAGGGCTATGACTGCCCAAAGCAAACTCTACTTCTGACATAACTGTGCCGATACTGGGTTATGAAGAAATAAAAGAATGGTGTAGTATTGAAATGGTTAACAATGTGTCAGAGTCCAATTAGACAGAACACACTTATAAGTTCCACATTACATGAAGCAGATTTATTACTTACAGATAGGCAGCAAGAGACAACACAAGCATGGGATGATTTATTGTGAGCTAGTCCCCCAAAGCTCAGGAAGCTGCTCCGGGCAGATGGGTCTCAACTGCATTTGCCTCACTTGAGATGCACATGAGCGACTGAAAGGCAGTTCATCTTGGGTTAGGTAACTCAGTCAATTTCTTGCTATAACAACATGACCTATTTCTTATGAGGGATAGGAACAAAACCTGAGTTCTTTCAGGCAGCTGTTTATCTCAGGATATTCCATTCCAGAGTATCTATAGTTATTCTGAGAACTATGTGCAAGAAAAGGACAGAGAAGAAACTGTGTTGGCCAAGGTTATCCAGGGACTAACACATATCTGAATTTAAAGAAATCATGGCATGTGGATCTCTTCTCATATCCTATTCAAGAGGCAGCATAAAGACTGTGAAATCAACTGGAGAACATGAACAATCAGGTTTGTACATCAGGCAAGGAAACAATGAAGGAAAAGTTAACTTTTACAAAATGAGAACAAGCTGAAATCTTCTTTAATCTTGCAGTATCTGTGTTTGGATTCTGTATGTTTATTTTGGGAGCCAAGAATATGCTCTATATTACACCTGTGACATAAAAAATTATTATACAAAAATAACAACTTTTGGTCATAGTGCTATTTTATGTACTTAAATCACTACATAACAGGAAAAAATGAGATAAAATGAATAAATAGGTTCAATTACCACCCTAACCTTAAAGAGGTTATATGAATCAAGAAAGTCACTTAATCTTTATGGACTACAATTATGCCATAAAGTTAAGTCAGAAGTAAGAATGAGCAAGTTCTGGGATTAAAATCTAAAAAACATGTACCTACTTCTTTTTCCCCTCATGACTTGGCATTCTATTTTACAAATTTTTTTTTTAAAGAGAGAGTGAGAGAGGAGAGAGAGAGAGAGAGAGAGAGAGAGAGAGAGAGAGAGAGAGAAAGAATTTTTAATATTTATTTTTTAGTTCTCGGCGGACACAACATCTTTGTTGGTATGTGGTGCTGAGGATCGAACCCGGGTCGCACGCATGCCAGGTGAGCGCACCACCACCTGAGCCACATCCCCAGCCCACTATTTTACAAATTTAATTTCTCCATCTTTTACTGAAGAATTTTTTTCTAAGTTTTATCATTGTATTTTCTCTATATTCATTTTATCCATATCCCATACAATTTGAATTATTCCACTCCACTGAAACTATATTCTTGGTATTTTTTTTTCCTTGAAAGCTTCCCTAAAATCCTCCAGTTCTCTTTATTATGGGCTTTGAAGGTAACTTATAAAATTTTATGATTAATTATATTGCATTCTTGCCTTCAGTTTACACATGTTCATCATTATTTTGAAAGTGACTTTGATATGAGTTTTGATTACATATCTTTATCACTTCCATTATCTTCTAAAAAGTATCGGCGGCCACATGAATGTGAAGTAGTTATCATTTGCTGAATTGTGGTTGCTGTTGAACTATGTGGTTCTTAATTCTTTGGACAACTCTTAGATATATTCAGAAACATACTAATATAAATCTTCTTTTTTTTCTATAATAAATGTGTTCCTTACATAGTTATTGTGTTGTGGAGGTTATTTAATTTTACTAATAATCTGTTTATTTGGAAGAAATGTAAATCAGATCACTGAGACTGATTTATAGAACTATGCATCTTGTTTTCACTAAAAGCTCTAATATTCCACTTCATTAATATATAAATAGTCAGATATGCCTGGCTGTCCTATTATCAGCAAATAAAAAGGAAACAATTGCTGAAAAACAAAAGGAAAGAATAAATTTATAGTGGACAACATGATCAGAAAGGCCTGCCACTTATAGGAAATTAGTGACATATTTGAATTTTAAAAGGTCATAGCTGCCTAGTTAATATAATTGCAAAGTTTCACTCAAACACAGGCATGAACAGACACAAAGGTGCACACTTATACATGCATATATATCTTAAAGAGTAAAAAAGAATGAAGCTAGAATTCCAAGTTTGTGTTTGATTTTTATTTAATAAAAATCATAAAATTAAGTTTAGAAACAATTATGTACATGTCAACCTTGGTGTCAATATGGAAAGCCAGAAAAGCAATGAAGAATGCTTTTGATTCATTAGTATGCAGCTAAAATAATATTTTCTATTCTGGAGCATTAACTAGATTTGATTATTTGAAACTTTTGAAAAGAATATGTCAATAAAAGTACTTGATAAATTATTTCTTGGGAAAAATGTCAGTGAAGGCATAAGAGAAGGATCAGGTATAGGCAGGCAAAGCATTGTGAAGCCAGGTCTGAAAGGTAGCAAGTAGAATCCAGTAGGAACTTCACACTGCATTACATCTCTGAGAAAGTCTTTCTCAGGCGTATTAGAGCTACAGAGCCTAGATTGCTGTGAGAGGAGCCACACATTTGGCAGGGAAAGTCACAGTCTAATACCCTGTGGTGCTCAGTCATGGCCTGGAAGCAGCCTGCACATAATCTGGGCATGAGTGTTGCAGTAGACCAAAAGTCACCATAGTCGGATACCTCTTTGAGCGGCAGGTTCTCTCAGACAATCTTTTGAATGATGTAGTTTCTGGCTGATGCATTAGAAATTGAGAAATCTAATGTGTACAAATTAGTGCTGATCTCTTACATATAAGTTTTACTGCTACACAAACTTATAACAGGAAATAAACCTCCAGAAACATGAGACACACATATAATGGATGGAAATGACTTTAGTACATTGCAGTCTGGGTGTGTCCTTAACTGGGAAACTGCTATAAGGTTAGGACTAAAACAGAGAATTCTGCAAGATCTGCTTGTCATATGATCTAATCTAAAAAATACTACCTATGGCAGGAGAACTAAATTGCTTAGGAAACTTTAGCAAAGCCAAGGACTTTTTTTATTCCTTAAGAGAGATAATCTTATCTCTGAGTCCAGAAGGCCAGGAGGAAGGGAGATGGCAGCTATACACTGCACTGAGCATATGAAGTCTTACCTTGACTTACATTTATTTTCACTTCTGCCCATGTTTTTGAGTTGATCAGATTTTGTAACTCCCTCCCTACAGAGTTAATAACCACTCTATTTTTTCCATATAGTTTCTAAAAAAAAAATGGAAGTTCTTTTATGTCTCAGGGATTTTGCACAAGTATTTCTCTGTCCTGAAAATTTTTCCAAAAATTTTCACTCCTTTAATTTTACAATTCTCAGAAATCTACTTTGAATGTGTTCTATATGGAGGAAACCCAATCTCCTTTTCTCCATTTCAACAACATGTGAATGTCTTTCAGAAGGTTTTATGTTATATAATTAGGTGCATAAACAATTTATGTAGAACTTTATATCTATTTTAATATGGTATGGTAAAAGCATAGTAATTTACTAGATTCTGTCTTACATTTTAATTTATTCTGA
Source organism: Urocitellus parryii (assembly GCF_045843805.1). NCBI lineage: Eukaryota > Metazoa > Chordata > Mammalia > Rodentia > Sciuridae > Urocitellus > Urocitellus parryii. The sequence goes on along the minus strand of NC_135540.1, from coordinate 119,470,808 downwards.
AGGGGGCTTTTATGAAGCTATCATCAGTATATTGACAATAGCCAGAGTTTTCTAAGTGTGCTTTGTGTGTGTGTGTGTGTGTGTGTGTGTGTGTGTGTGTGTGTGTTATCTCTGGGTTTCCTGGAGACTCTTTCATTAGGCCTTGAGGTTAAACTTTTTCCTCTGTACATTCTTCAGACCTTTATTTTGTTATTATTTTCATTTTTAGTGGGATCAAATTTACATTGATAGGACAAAAAGCAATGCTGTCTTTAACTATTGGCATCTTTGCATGAACCTTAAGATAGGCCTCAGACTGTTTCTCACCAACACACACACACACACACACACCCCAGTTTTATTTAAGTATGTTTTTGGTGAATTAATCACATTATGAATTTGATTAAATCTGTTCCCATGAGTTCATTTCAATGTTCCAAGTGATGAAATGCCTTAGACTCTTCTGCCCCACATTGAAATACAATGATTTCCTTCAAGAAAGGCATCAATGAATTGTTTAACTTATGAGTTCAAATAGCTGCTTTCTAAGTAAAAATCGATTGTTTAATATCTCATTCAATTACATGTGTATGTGAGATTTTTTTCCCCATGCTTCAACCTGGACAGCATATTGCAGACTGAGCACTGAAATAGATATGAAAATTAGGGTTTCTTCTTTTAAATCAGGCAATTGATAGACTTAAAAAAATTAGAACAATGATATTCTTCTCATTTTTTGTTAAATATGGTTGTTTTGCATAAAAGTATGTTAACATAATAGGTTGATAACAATAAATTTAAAATAAATGTATTATTCTAAATATTACTCTTTTTTTTCAGAAGAACAAATATCAACAGATGTAGTCCACATAAATGTGTCAGAATGTAAGTTTTAGGGCTGGGGAGGTAACTCAGTATTTGAGCACTTGTTTAGCATGTGAGAGGTCATGCATTCAACCCCCAGTACCACAAAAATAAATTAATGCATAAAAGTGCTCTAAAAAAGAATGAAAAATTGCTTTAGAAGAGAATAAATTTGACAAAGGTGCCAGTGCCAGTTAATGAAGAAAAGACACTTTTCAACAAATAATGCTGGAAATGTTCTACATCTACATATTAAAAATGAAGTAGGATTCTTGCTAACACCAAAGGCAAATTTGCAAATTTAATTCAATATGCATTCACAGTTTAAATGTAAGATTTATAAATCATAAAAATATTTCAAGCATAGATAAAAAGCATGTCAACACTAAATATGGCACAAAAATTGCAAATTACACCAATGGCACAGTTAATAGCAAAAAATACATTTGAATCTAGGAAAAAATGTAAATGCATTAAAAAATATCATCAACAGGGTAAATAGCAAACTTATACAATGGTAAAACATTCTAATAAATCGTATGTTTCATAAATATTAATATTCTGAATATATAGATAACTACTAAAATTCGGCAACAATAACAACAAAACCAACAAAAAAAAATCCAAAATGACAAAAGATATGAATGGACATTTCTCCAAATTTGTATGAAAAGATACTTAACATTCTACTCATCATTAGAGAAAAGCAAGTAGAACTTCAATGAGCTACCACCTGACACTGGTAGGATGGGTATATAAAAAGAAACAAAGAATAACAAGTTTGTGGAGAAAAGTTGGAACACTTGCATTCTATTAATGACAAGAATAAAATGGCAAAGTGTCTGTTGAAAACAGTACAATTACCATGTGGTCCACCAATTTCACTTAAGGTCAACCATCCAAAATAATAGATTGCAAGATCTCTATCAGACATAGCAGACATCTGCACACCCATGTGTATAGCAGAAATTTTCACAATAGCTAAAACATGAAACTAACATGAGTGTTCATCTACAGATAAATAAGAAAATGCAGCTTGTGTTTATAAGGGTGTATCATTCAGGCTTAAAAAGGAAATAAATTCAGACATATACTACAACATGGATGAACACTAAAGTCATTATGCTGAGTGACATGAGCAAGGCACAGAAAGACCAATACTGTATGCTTCTACTTCCGTGAGTTAATTAGAGTAGTTAAAATTATAGAAACAGAATACAGAATGATGTTTGCTTGGGGCAGGTAGTGGTAGGAAATAGGTACAGTCATTGTTTAATGAGTCTGAATTTTCATTTTACAGGATAAAATCAAAGAGCTAGATACTAATGAGGGTTAAACAACAACATGAATAGATTTAACACTGAACTACATGCTTAAAATTAATTGAATTTGTTGTTTAAAAAGTTTGAGAGTTGCTGTGCCAAGGAGTCCTTTCTCTCACTCCCCACATCAAAGTTGTCTTTAAATAAGGGACTCTACTCGGGACAAAATTGGATCATTGTATTTGTTTCCTTTTCTAATTCTGAATAGTGCTGTATTGCCTTTTGTCCCTTCAAGCTCCTGGCAAATGCCAAGATGAGATTGCTAACTCTTTCATGGGAGTGAGCAATAGTCTAACTCCATAGATACATAACTGTGGGAATTAATATAGTGGTACTATGGCTTTATCAGCATGGATTCTCTCTATCTTCATTTGGTTAAGAACATCAGTGAGGGAAGGCCAGGCTGATAATTTTAAGTAAAGGTATGCCTCAACATCTATCACATTAGTTGGGAATATTGATGAGTAATTTAGAGACAGAAATAGATGGAAGAATTAAACCTTATCATTTTATAACCAGGACAGTGACTTGGGGAATTATTGGTTCAACAGTGAGTACAGTACTTGAGAATTTTTGATCTAGGTATTTCATGTATCGTGTTTTTTTATATTTTATTTTTTATTTTTTTTTTTTACTTTTAGCTTCTGATATTTGACTTGTGACTCTAAACATTGTATGGAATTTGTTTTTGCCTCCTTGTGACTACTTACAAATGTCAATGTATATTTTAATATGTACTGTATAAACCTGAAGCTAGTACATGCAGCTAAAAAATATATCGAGGTTTTGATAAAACACTGGGGTTTATGAAAAGTGGGATTCAGGATCACCTTTTTTATAGGTTGACCTCAGCAAGAAAAATACTAGTCACTGCTAGCCATGCTCATCTTGGAGATGGATACACAGCCCTGGTGAACTCCAGAGAGGCAATACCCCAAAGGCCTTTATGAGAGTCCTTATAGTATGGGTTGCATCAGCTTGATTAAGTGTCATTTTGCATGTACACTTTTAGACATAAGAAATGAAAGACATAGTAAAATATTTCCTTTATTTACCTTCAGCTGTATGCACACCTGGATTTTAAACTAAATTCTATGCATATATCTGAAGCTCCTAGCTTCAAAACATCTAAACTAGGCAGAGTTGGATGGTGCTATATTTGTTATCCAAATTCTGTTTCTTTTTCTTTTGAATGTCACTTGAAAACAACTTAAGGATCAAGAGAAGAAACTTCTTTTAAAAAATCATAGACTTAACATGCAATTCTGAGGGTCTGTAGAATATGAGGTTCTATATATCTAGGAAATAGATTGGGAGAAAATGTCTGTGCTAATGATGAGGAGAAGGGATAGAGGCATACCTACTTGAGGGATGTCAGTGTCAAGATGACAGATATTGATTTGAAAGGAAGGGAAGAGTAGTTTTGGAAACAAAGAACAACACTTCTGACCAGAATGACTAAGATGGAATTTGTGAAATAACTTATCATTTTATTGGAATCTCAGAAATAATTTTAACAAGAAAACTTGGTAGAATACTGAACTCTTTGTAATAAATTATTCATTGAGTATTTTCTATGGTCAGCATAGAAAAGCTCTAAGTGATACAGCAATAAAGAGGACAAAGTTCCTATTCATAAAGATTCTGGTTTTTATATGTAAATCCCATAGTTAAATGGGATGTTTACTGGAAATGTAACTGATCAAAGGTCAGTGACACAGGAAAATGGAAACAAATTCAGAGATATATTAGAATGTGGGGTCAAAGTCAGTCTCATGTTAATACAATATTTTAAACATTCATGACAGTATACTAAGAACTCATTGTTGTGCAAGGAATCTTACAATCAATCTGCTATGTGTACTTTCCCTTAATCTCATAAATACTCTTCAATTGTATCCACAGAAAAAAAGAAAGAAAAATAGAGGTAGAGTTCCATTTAAAAACATGGTAATACACCAAAAATTATGGCATTCATAATAATAAATAATTGGAAAACCCTATCTCTATAGCTAAATTTTAGCACACTTGGCTCTTATGAACTTTAATTTCTAATCCTAGGGAACACCTAATATATGATTAACATTGTTGTGTAAGTACACAAACACTAATAAGCCCTTTTGTTTTCAAAGATCTCAAGGTGTGATGAAAAGTATGAAGTAAACATAAAATTTCTAACAATATGTTAAGTAATATGGTAGAGGTCCAGAGAGGTGCTATAATGGAGAGTATTAATCATATGCACAGCATTTTCTAAATTCTTATAAGTTGAGGTTCTAGAATAAATATTTAATTGCAGGTAAGGTATAGCTTGACCAGTCAGAATGGATCTTTTAGACAACCATCAAAAGTATACTAGAGCGAATTTGATGCATGTTCATACTGATATGAGACAGGGCTATCATATGCATATTTTGCCATAAAGAATAAGATCTTGAGCACAATACTTGTGATCCTAGTAACTATTCTGTATGTTGTAACCAAAGAAATTGCGAAGCACAAAGAAAGTAATAGGTAAACATCTGTAAACTGTGAAAGACAAGTATTAATTGGTGTTATTTATCCTACCATATACCAGTATCGTCAATGTTGTGTGAAGATAAGGATTTCATAGAATTTAAGTTCCTATAACTTCCTGTAAAGTAAAAAAAAAGCATCTCACATTAACAAACCATGCTGTTTATGTCTCTTCTTTGTATTATTAGTTTTATAACCACAATGATTATTTGTGTCACTAATGGTTATTAGTGCCATAAACCAAAATGATTGTCAAATTTAGAATTTCATTTTTTTAGTGCATAACTTTTACAAAAAGCATGGTGATCTCAGTTTGCTAACAACCTGATTGAAACATATTTCTGGGATTTAAAAAATATTTTTTTTTTAGTTGTCAATGAACCTTTATTTTATTTATTCATATGTGGTGCTGAGAATTGAACCTAGTGTCTCTCACATGCTAGGCAAGCGCTCTACCACTAAGCCACAACTCCAGCACTCTGGAACTTTTAAATGAAAACATATGAAAAAAATCTCAACCATACATCAATCAGTCAAAATACAAGATAGTTAATTATCTAAGCACTAATAGCTCATAAAATTTTTCTTGAGTCTTTTCTTTCCTTTAAATTTGCAGGTAATTTTTAGTTGTTTGCTTTGCTTGAAAACACGAACAGTGGGTTATTTTGTTTTGTGGCACTGGGAATTGAACCCAGGGATGCTCTACCACTGGACTTCTTCTCCAATCTTTTTTTAATTTTTATTTTGTAATAAAATCTCATTAAGTTGCCAAAGCTGGCCTCAAACTTACTATCTGTTTGCCTCAGCCTCCCAAATAGCTGGGATTAAATTTACATTCCACCAAGAAGTGAGAAAAGTGGGTTTTAGCTAATAGAGCTTAGATTCACAAAGTGACTCCACCAATACTGATTGCGTAGTTGTAAATAGGTACCTCAGTTTTTCCATCTACAAAATAGGAAAAGTAGGATAAAAATATAAAATGTTATGTTATTTAAAAAAAATAACACAGGTAAGATTTCCAGTGTGTTCATGGCCCATAGTAAATGGCAAATAAGCAGTGTCTAAAAACTGTAACTAAAGCTTTCATAAAAGGTCTTTTTGTAGGGATTTGAAGAATGAGACTCACTGAAATTGGTTTCATTTGTTATCTTTTAATATTTCTTTGCTCTAATTTATTTCTGCCTCATAAACAATTGTTATAGGAGGGGAAAAATCCCTCAGAGGTTACCTTTTGAATGCTTGTTGAGAATGCAAAAATAATAATAATAATAACTCCCCTACCTTAGGAGAGCTTGTGAAGATTAATGAGTTGTTTCTTTGGGTTCAAGTTTTCCACATGCACTGGGTCCACTACAGTGATATAATTAATTTCACAACACGAGGGTTTTGTCATCCAACATTCCCATGCCATGCAGCTATGATAAGTATTCTTTAATTAAACCTCGAAATCTGCCACTGTTGTTACATAGTGCAGCTGGAGCACAGATACACCTCTGTGGACCACAAAGGTTTTAAAATGCAGCTGGGAAAGCTAAATGATAGAACATTTACAAGAACGCCTTCCAAGTTGGTGTCTGAAGTTCTTAAAACTTTTAGGAAATATTTAATATCTAAAGGAAAACTAATAATAGAGGGATGTAATGAGCTTGTATTTCTGAGTACAACTTACAGATAGCAAGATATGATATCCCCAACCTCCTACTGCCCCAGGCTAAGGAGAAGAAAACTTTTATTTGGGAATCTCCTGAGCTCCTGATTGTAAAACTAGATAACAATTCTGAATATAGTTGAGAATCATCTTTCTCTTAGGAACATGAGTACAAAAATAGAAACAAAAACAAAACCAAAAAAACATATTAGATAGGATTGGGTCAATCTAATATTTATTATTTCAACTCTATAAAGCTTAGAAGCATTTATTATACATTTGGTTTGAACTGTTTCAATGGATGTTTCCAACATAGTTCATTCACAGAATGAATATGTCTCTGAAGAGTGTGTTTGTCTTGTTCCTGTGTTCATGACTTTGTTTAAATCTCTATTAATGATTGCTAAAAATTAGGGTGAAAAATACAATCTGGAGCAACTACTAATATACAGGATCCAAGCCCCATCCATTTGGGGTTATATAATCCTACAAAAAGTACTAAAAATCCTGGACCTCGGTCTCATTATCTTTATAATGAGAGTAATGGCATCTCATATATCCACTTTTTTTTTATAAAGACAAAAATAAACAGTGGCAATCTGCTAAGAAAAGTGAGAGGAACACAGTAAACTTTCCAGTAATGGTAGTGATGAACAGGTAAATCATAACTAGTGTTATCAGTGGCAAGTGGAGCTATAACTAAGTGAGCTACAAAAAACTTTTTGTAATAATGCAATACATTGAGAAAATGATAAAGTGTGTTAAAAGACTGTGTTTCCATTACAGGTACTCTAGAAAAAAAAAAGTGGCTTTCTCTGTCCTTATCATCTATATTCCTTTGCCTGAGAAAACTGAGACAGATTTTGTGAAGTCTGAACGTTAAGCAGAAATAATGCTGGAAGGCACAAGTGAGGGATATGCAGCTGGTTGCTTTGGAGGTAAAAGTGGTAGAAATGCCACAGGATAAATAAGGTTTGTTTTTGAGAGCTCAGGGAGAAGATTAGGTATACAAAGTCTCCTAAAATTGTAGGGTTTCATAGTATCATCTTTGAATACTGAAAGTCAGGTCCTAAGTCTTCTACCCACAACAAATATTCTCATGTTCACACTTGACAGGTGCACTGAAAAACTGATCTCTGCAAAGTCCATGAAGTTGTGGACATGAAGCGTGGCAGTGGTTATGAATGTGAAGTGAAGGCCAACTTGTCTTCTTAAAATTTTCTAGAATATGTATTGATATAACCATTGAGAAATCCTTCAAAGGATTGACAAGAGCTCAGAAAAAAATCAGAACAAGAAAAATTAGTATTTATTTAGTTTACATTAAGGCAAAACTAGTTTCTCTTCAAATTATTCAATACCAACAAAATGGATCTCCAAATTCAAAATATATTTCCTAATAAGATTGATATTTTGAGTTTTAGGAAATATTTTTGAATAAAAATTTTCAAGTGAACCCTCTCTTGTAAAAACCTGGCAATATTTTTTTTCCCATGGTGACTGCCCTCATGATTTTTATTTCAAATATAATTATTTAACTATAAAAAGTGTAGTAATCTTCTGTGTTATTGTCATGTTGTAAATCTATGACTGTTAAGAGCTGGGAATACAAGAGAGATGTCTTAATAACATATACCCAGTGTCTGTTCTCCTCAGTCCCAATGTACTAATGCAGGGTATAGCTTCTGGAAATTATAGTTTATGGAAAAAATAGTTCGGAACTTTTGCAGAACATAAGAAACTTTATAGAAGTTTCTCTAGTGGCATATAAGTGACAGGAGAAAAGATATGAGATATGTAATTGAAAAGGAGAGATCTTTAGTCTAGATCTCCTTGTGCAGAATGACTTTCTGGTTGGACAGGGAGTGCAGGCAGCAGGCAGTCTTCAGCTGTCTGCTGAATCAGCTGCTCATTCTGAATCAGCTACAACAAAAAGTCAGTCCTGAAGTAATCCAATGGAGAAATGCAGTCTTTGCGTTGAATGGTGCTAGAACAGTGGATGTCTGTACATAAAAAGAATAAGTGACACATAACTCACAGCTTATAAAAAATAAAATGACTAGAATACATCAAAGACCTCAATGCAGTATAAAAATCTATAAACTAGTAAAATAAACACAGCAGAAAATTTTTGTGAACTTGAGTCAAAGACTATTTATAACTGTCTTCAAAATCATAATCAGTAAATTAAACAAAAATGATAGACCTTACCAATTCAGGTTGGGAGCAAATGCTTTAGTTACATAATGAATGAAGAATTTGGATTTATACTGTAAAGAGAATTCTCAAAACTTGACAGTAAGAAAACAAATAGCATAATATCAAAATGGCCAAGTGTTTGCCAATCCTTTATTAAACAAGACATATGGATGATAAGGAAAGGAAAAAAAGACTCAAAAAAAGGTCTTCAACATCATTAACTACTTCTTCTTCTCCTTCTCCTTCTCCTTCTTCTTCGTGCTAGGGATTGAACCCAGTGCCCTATGCATATGAGGCAAGCACTCTACGAGCTAAGCTATATCCCTAGCCCCAACACCATTAACTTTTAAGAAAGTACATATTCATTCTATTGCATATTAAAATAACTAAATTTTAAAAAGTTGACAGTATCAAGTACTGGCAGAAAAGTAAACATATTACTGGTTGATTTTACTTGTACCGATGATAGAGTCTTAAGTATTTTAAAATTTGTATTTGTACCTTTGACTCATGGTTTATTTAGAGTCATGTTCTTTGATTGCCAAATATTAGGGCTTTTAAACATCTCTCTCTCTCTCTCTCTCTCCATGCACCTGTATGTGTGTGTGTGTGTGTGTGTGTGTGTGTGTGTGTGTGTTGCTGGGGAATGGACCCAAAGCCTCAAGTATGCAAGGTGAGTTCTATACCACTGACCTATGACCCCAGCCCCATTTTGATTCAAGACATACTTTGTATGATTTTAACAATGATACATGTTGATGTTTTTTTTTTAACCTATGATCTAGATTATTGATTATTCTATATGCACTTGAGAAGAAGTTTCTTTCTACTGTTGGTGGGATTTTATTCTATAAATGTCAATTATTTCAAGTTCTCTGTTGATTCCATAAAGGTCATTTATGAATTTACTGAATTTCTATGTAAGTTTTGTATTAATTGTTGAACAAGTGCTGTTGAAATCGGTATATTTGTCATTGGATTTAAGTATTTTACTTATAGGTCTATCATTTTTGTTTTCACATACTTTAAAACTTTTGGGGGAACATGCTCATTTAGGATTCTTAAGTCTTTTTTTTTGTTTTTTGGTAGGTCAATGGTGTATGTGTATGTATATATATATTTATATTTATATATATAGATACATCTATGTTCATCTTTTTTTCACTATTTTTACTGATTTTTTAAACATATGATAACAGAATGCATTATAATTCTTATTATACATAGAGAGCACATTTTTCATACCTCTGGTTTTATATAAAGTACATTCACAATGATTCATGTCTTCATACATGTACTTTGGATAATGCAGTTCATTACATTCTTAAGTCTTATGGAATTGCCCTCTTTGTCAGGTAATATGCCTTTTTTTTCTCACAAAGTGTTTTTTTGTTTTGAGGTTTATTTTTTTCATATTTCTAGAGCCACTTTAGTTTTGGTTAGTGATTTCAGAATATAGATTTTCTTCCCATTTCTCAAAAGAAAATAAATGATTTTAATTAAATGCCTGCCAATACAGAAATATCCTTATTGTAATAAGTTTTATTTTGTCCTACAGTATCATAGAAAACATTCTATCACTCTTTAATTTTAAATTCTGTAAATAAAATATTGAGATTAAATTCTGACCATACTTATTAATACAGTGTGACATAGATTTTAAAAATTTTAACTTGCAAAATATCAATCTAATTTCAAATCATATTTTATGCTAGCAAACTTTTCACTCATGATGACCAATCATCTTGATTTGCATTCTTATATTTTGTAAACTGTTTGAAACACACTGAAGAAAATGTGTCAGGAATGAATGACTTTTTAAAAAATTTTAAGTTAAGTATGAAAATAAAAATTAATGACTTTCACTCTTCTCTGTTGAAGCTAACAGTCTGCTATTTAAGTTGAATGTGCTAATAAAAAGGGTAACACTGTATTGGTAAGCTAACACAATTTGAAAATAAAGCAAAAGATTATGCAGGTATATTGGAATAGGAAAGTCAGGTAAATAAAAGATGAAATGTGGAAGTTAAGTTTCTCATTGTTGGAACAGAACATTGTTTTGTCTTCTCAAAGTTTCCTTAATCTTTAAACTATATATTTACATTAAAATAATATATAATTATATCATATATATATATATATATATGATATAATATATGGTATACATCCCCCAAGGAAAAAAAGAAGTTCTAGAACATACTTTATAGATAATTCAGAACATAGTTTTAACTGAGGGAAAAAAGAAACTCAGAAAGAAATAAAAAACATGAACATTTTATTTTTGAAGGTAGATAACTAACTAACTAAATAAATAAATAAATAAATAAAATACCACAACATAGCGCATAGGGCTAGAGAAAGAATTAGGGAAGTGACCCTTCTTTGGAGTGGCTTTTCCCTTAGGGACATGTGTTGACTCTGAAAAAGAGCTATTTAAAAACAGAGGAAGCACTTTACTGTTGACAGCTAATATTTGAAAAAAAAAAAAATGTGCCCAGGTGTAGATTGAGACCCAAATGGCTATAAGCTAAGGAAAGTGGGAAATCAGAAATAGATGGGCCCTTACAGAAGCTGTAATTTAGCTTGCAATCATGTCATCTTTTGAAATTGGAGTGTTGTATTTTCAATTCCTAGAACTCCAAGTCACAACGGCAGAATTAAATATATGTCTGTTTTTAAGGAGAATCATATGAACTAGCTGTGTGTGCAATGATTACTATACTTAGCACTCACAAGCCCCTGCACACCCAAGCATTCACACTCACACAGATATGTACACACCAAAAACACAGAACCATGATATGGAGGATATAAATCATTATTAAAGGGCTGGGGATGTAGTTCAAGTGATAACACGCTTGCCTGGCATGCGCAGGGCACTGGGCTCGATCCTCAGCACCACATAAAAATAAAATAAAGATGTTGTGTCCACCAAAAACTGAAAAATAAATATTAAAAAATTCTCTCTCTCTTTCTCTCTCTCTTTTAAAAACATTATTGAAAAAACAAGTGGAAAAGTAGAAAAAGAAACAAGCTCACAGACATTAAGTTCTAAGACACATGTTTTACAATTTTGATTACTTCATTTAAAAAGTAAGAAGTACATTTTGAGAATAACTGCAAAAAATTAAAATAATAATTTTTAAAAATACCTAAATGGAAATGCTGTGTCTAGCCAAAATGCAGTTAAAATATTTTGGCACTCAGTGGTAAGGTTTATCTTAAATTTAAATACCACTGAAGCATGGATTAAAGTACATGGGCAGGGGGATAAGATTGAGAAATTTTAGAGACTGAATCAAACAGTATAGTACACATTTAACATAAACCAAAGTTAGAAAAAAAATGAATAAACAGAAAATATATTAAAAATTGCATGTTAAATGACCAAATGGATGGATGAATGAGGTACAAAATATATAGTAAATTATCATTCATCATGTACTTGTTAATCATTCATTATTCTCTGTTTAGTGAGTAATCCCATAATTATGATGTTATTTTAGGTCACAAAACTTTTTTTTTCTAATTATAGCTGGGGATGTAGCTCAGTGGAGAGGTGCCTACTTAAAATTCAGAGAACTGGTTTGATCCCTAGCACTGAAAATAAGGGGAAAAAAAGAACTTCAAGTTTAAAATAAAACAAAACAAAAAACAATAATGTCTGAGAGTGATTCTGGGTAGTACAGAAAGTCAAATGAATGTTTGGGATAGATTAATAAAGTAACTATAATTTATACTTGGATTATAAACAGTGTATCTAGTCATAATACTCTTTATATAGTCTCTTATTTTGTGCCAGTACCTTGATTTTTAACAGTACATTAATGAAGCCAAAAGAGAAGGTGTTGACCTCTCCATTTAGTAAATATAAGAAATATTGTATCAATAAGATAGTATCTCAATTTTAAACTTGAGAGTTTCTTCAGTTTATTGTTGTTATTTAAGTGATTTAAATAAATTATTGAATTTATTATAGAAATGTGTATTTGCCCCATAAAGACAACCTCTAAAGAGATGACATTATTTAAACTGAATGTCTAATTGAAACTCATGATTGATGGTTTTAATCTAGAATTCACCTTCTCATGAAACATATCATTTTCTTCCAACTTCTGGATTAATAGGATATTTTGTCACTTCTAAACTGTACTTAATTTGTGGTTAGGATTAATGTCATGTTGCAGCAAAACTCCTACTGAGTATTTTCTGCATTTTCCCTACTCCTAAGAATTTTCCAAACTATTTCATGTGCAAAATAAAACAACAACAATAACAAAATGTTCAGCAATTCTCCTGAAACTCAGTTTTCTGAGCAGAAAGGAAAGATAAGTTGGTCTGAACATTTTTTTTCCTCTTCCTGTCTACTCTTTCATAAATTGAGTCTTCCTGCCTGAAAATAAATCCGAATGTATGAAATTAACTTATGATATTTAATTCTATCTCCTTTGGGGAATGAAAGGAGTTATCAAACTTGATGTAAATGTGTATTCTTCCTCTTTTCTCCTCTCTAACTTTTAGGAAAACTTTCCTGCAATTCTATTTCTTCTGGATGGGCTAAACCCTATCCCTGATTTTAAATTTCTTTATGAGATTAGCATCAAACACTGCTTGAATGTAGGTGACTCATGTCCCAACAGTACCATTTGCAACTAACTACAGAATTCACAAGTCCTAGGCACTTACTGCTACTTTTTAAGATGCACTTAAATACATGCATACCTTATACTTTTATTGTAATGCCATATAAAATATCTCAGTGGTTTTTAAACTGTTTTTACTACTGGAGAATCATTTCATCAAATGAAGAATTATAATTGCCAGGTGGTACAACAAAGAATTAAGAAATGGTACATAGAACTAAAAGAGCACTTAGAAATCAGTACAATTCCTTTTTCTTTTTTTCAAAAGTAAAAGATAAGGCTCAGAAAGTGAAATGAAATTATCAAATAACATAAAAAGTATAATGAGTTTCTGTATAATCAGTTTTGGACACAAAATCCTGACTTGGGCTAATCTACATACCCATTGTGTTTTTTCTCTTCCTATACATCCTTTCATTGTTTTTACTACCTTTATTCATTATTCCAACTAACATTTATGAGTACCTCTTATGTACCATATACTGTTCTAGTCTTTGATAATACAAAAGTGGAGAAAAACTTAAGTTCTCCTTATCATCTGGAGTTTATATTCTGGTAAGGAAAATGGAACATAACAACATCAATAAATTAATTGCATATAAGAGACAAATGAACCATCAAGCTAAGAAGCTCAATTTTTGATGATCCTTCATCTGCATGGTTCCATTCCAAGACTCAGAAGGTACACTAGCAATATTTCCCATGGTCATATCAAGTTTTATAATTTGTAAAACATGCTGACTTATGAAAATTGCCTATAACTGTTCTCTTATTCTGCTTTAAGGTTATAGTGACTACAGACAATCTTTGTTTCTACTAAAGGGGAAATAGATGCAAAGATGCTTTTGGACTACATTAAAAGATAAAATTGTACATATCAAATAACGTATTTTAGATTAAAGTACAAAAAGAACAAGTTTCTTTAAAGATATAATGTGGAGAAATAAAATACATGAAAATACAATATATTTAAATACATGTAAAATAAACATATATAAAGATAGTTATTCCTCTATATATTTGATGTCCTTTGAAACAAACAAATATACCCATCTTATCCATGAGTGGCAAAAATTGTTTCATGACATCCAGAATTAACTGAATAATTTCCACTCTGACTTGTATTTTAAAATATACCGAGAATACATGCAATATATTGAGTAACTACAATATGCTGAATGTTATATGTGAAATTTTTTACAAATATATTTTATTTTAATAGTTTGAAATGCTGAAAATTATTTATTACATCTGAATTTTACAGGTGAGAAAAGTAAAAGTATATATAGATATAGATATAGATACAGATATATAAACTTTTTTTCCAAGTTAACATAATGCATAGATGACAGAATTCAAAATCATATCACCCTGGAAAAATTTGCTGGACCAACTTGCCATAGAAGTTTTCTAATACTAATAGAATATTTTTTTTTTTGGTTTTTATTATTGAACGATCTATATTAAGATCTTTATTTAGTTGCTGGCATGATTTTGACATTATGATGCAAAGAAAGCTAAGGAGATTTATGGTATTATGTTTTTTGTCCCCTCAAAACCTGCGATTAAATTTATTCTCTTTCTTTAGGAAAATTTCAAATATAGAGTACATTACACCACTAGAAACAGAACTTATTTTGTAGTTTCTTCTAATTATTACTTGAAATTATAGTCTTTGAAGGCACAGAATCTATTAGCTCTCATTGCCCTGAACATTCTTACTAATAACCCCTTCTACATTCTCCTTTCACAGCCATATGGAGCTGCTCAGTCTTTTATTGAGACTCTTGATGGAGAAGCCTCATGGGATGTGGAACAGCCAAGGAAAGAGAAAAGGATTAGTAGTAATAACACAAATATTGGAATAGAAAGGCTGATTCAGCACATATATGAGCCATAATTTCACATCCTACCAACCGGCAGCAAGGGAGCTAATTACATTGCAGGCACTATGGACTTCAGGTACATTTTTCATTTCACCTTAGTTGAAGTCAAGTCTTCCAAAGAATTTGCTATATAAAACAATGTATTTTCTGCCAAGATGCACTTAAATATGTATAACAAAAATTTAATACCAGACACTTCAAGAAACAAAAATTCCCAAAGCTATGGCATTGCTGCTTCCTCTCCCATTAATAAGAGATTCAGTCCCAATCAGTGAGTTTCAGTGTTCATGTTCATTGTGATATTTTACAGTACAACATGTGCAAGTGACAGTGCTTTCCAATAAATCTTGTATTATGAATATTGGAGTATACAAGTTCACATGGTACAATGTAGTTTTTACATTTTTTATATTTTAAAAACAATTTTCCACAGTATAATAGAATGGTAATATTACTGGTTTTAAAATCAACACTTTCTGATTTTTAATTCTTATTTGTTTACATTATAAGATGTTACTTGAAAAATTCTTAGCTATTTGTGTTCATTGAGAACTCAATGTATATAGACCCTTGTAAGTGACTTTATAAATATGTGATTTTTTTTAAATGACTGTCACTCAGCTCTAAAAATGTTAAAAATGTTTTGGAAGCAATTACATAAAATAGTAAAATGATAAGAGAATAACTTTGAATCATAAATATAAATCATTATTAGTAATGCATCCAAAATTCCATATTCAAGTAAATAAGTTAGTTTTGAGCTTCCTTTAACATGACTCCTGTTCATTTTCTTTCTCTCCTTTATGAACATCTGTCTGCACCTAGGTCAGGTTTTAAATATAAGTCAGAGGTACATGTATCATTATATTCTTAATGATAGCTATACTCTCATGATCCATTCTTTATCACATGCATTCTGGTTTCTTTCTCTTTTTCATAGCAAGCAACTATTCCAAATAAAAGCCACGTTTATTTTTTTTTTTGGGGGGGGGTAGGGTATTGGGGATTTAACTCAGAGGCACTTGAACACTGTGTCACATCCTTAGCCCTATTTTTCAAGTTTTATTTAGAGAAAGAGTCACACTGAGTTGCTTAGAGCCTCGCTGCTGCTGAAACTGACTTTGAACTCGCCATCATCCTGCCTCAGCCTCCTGAGCCATTGGGATTACAGGTGTTTAACACTGTGCCCAGGAAAAGCCCCATTTTTGAAGATTCTTCACTGTTATTTTTTTTTAAATCCATAGCCAACTACCTACTGAAAAATCATCACTTAAATAGATAATTTTTGTGTACGTTTTATAACACTAAATGTTAGAAATATAGTTATATAAAAGTTAAGCATGATTTCTGCCTTTATGAAAACCATTTTGGCGGATATTGCTATCAGGATAAAACACACATTTCAAGTAAATATCTAGAACTAAGCTTATTATCTGTTGTGCAAGAGACCAGCTAACGGTTCACCAAAATCTTTTTGTCTTAGAATTTTACATATAAAAAATCTGTTTCTCAATCTCCTTTGCCTGTAAATATGGTCACATTTTGAGTGACCATAATAGAGGGTACTGGATCATTAGTACATCCCATGCATGATTTCCTTTCTCTTGCCTTTCCACTGAAAACTATCATATCTATGAATGGTAAAAACTCTATAGAAAAATAGCTAGAGTTTCTCCATCACTTTTGGGAAGAGAGGAGCTTCCTGATCAATAACGTAATTTGGCCTTCATGTGAGTGGAATATGTACATCCTTTGCCTTACATTACCATTACAGAACATTGGTTTTACTCTTTTGATGTGAAATACAGAAATAGGTAAGATAAAATTAAAAACATAACTCCTCAAATGTGTGACCTTTATTTCATCATAGAATTGAAGACAGCAGAAAAGTATATTGGAGGCTAAAGAGATAAAAAAAAATCCTCATATGAAATGACACTATATTCATTAAAAGTGTTACCTAACTTGTACTGGGAGAAAGTACACATTGCCTATTTTTCTAAGAGAAGTAGTAATACAGACAATGTATTTTGGATTTCACTTTTAGTCTGACATATTTTTCAAGAATTTTATAAAACTTGGATAGTTTTTAAAAATGAGAAAAATAGAGAAAATTCATTGGTTACAGGGTATAAATATTTGGAAGAGGAAAGTATAATACATCACATTAAAATTTAAGAAATTTATCTGGAAGTACAGACTGGATTGTATTTTAAGAAAAAAAGTTATTGTGATAAGGATTTTTTTTAATATATTATAAGGGGATAGAACCAATATTTGAGGTCCAGGAGAAAAAATAAATGTTTCCTAGAAAATGGGAGATTCTTTATAAATTATATCAATTGCTACCTGGGAATAGAAAAACCTTTGATTAATTTAAATAATGAATAAGATTTCATTATTGTTTCAAATATTTTATCTAACAATGAATATTATATTAGCTTACCTAGTATACTCCCATATACTGCTCCAACCTCTCAAATATGTATGTTTATATGGGTTTGTGGAGTGTGTCGTTGGTATGTGCCTATCTGTGTTTCTCTTTCTACTTAGTTATCCAACCAACTCCACCTGTAAAATATGTGTTATATCAAAAATCTATATTTCCCATATAGTAAGTCCTATTTTATTAAGGACAAGAGTTTCATTTTCTGTTTTTTATCTTTGTTGTTGTTATTGTTTGCTTGTTTCCTTTAAAGGCCAAATCATATTCATATTAAAAATCTCTTTCCAGGCATGCTGTCTCATGCCTGTAATCCCAGCCAGCCTTAGCAACAGAGAGTCACTGAGAAACTCAGTGGGATCCTGGGTCTAAATGAAATAGAAAATAGGGCTGGTACCCAGTCCCCATAAAAACAAACAAACAAACAAAAACCTCTTTCACTAGCTCGGACTAGTATTGTAGTTTTGAATGAATTGAGTTTTTTGGAATGTGCTCCCACACATCTTTCTCTCTTTTGTATGTACCACCCTAGAGTGGGAAAGAACTACAGGGGAGAGCCACACTCTTCAATACCCACCTACAATGAGGTTATTGAACCTCCTCTTTTTTTTTTTTTCAGAACTCTACTACCTCACCTCATTTTCCACATGTTAAATATGGAGCAATTGTCTAGGAGTTGGGGAGCTTCCTAACACACTTCTAAGGCCCTGATAGTCCTTTTCTGAATTGGTTTTTACTTCTTTCTGATTTGTAGCCAGCCCCAACATACTACCCTGTTTCCTTGTGTGCTTATTGTCTCATGCTGCAGCATGTCCTGATAAAGCTATAAAACATTTAATGAAAAATATGAGTAATAATGTAACATGTGCTGAGGATTTATTAAGTTCCAAGAACATTTTTAAGTATTCTCCATGCGAAATGATACTTAATCATTAACACCAACACTAGGATTAGTATTCTTACCCAATTTAGAGATAAAAACCCAAGACTAAATGGTTTTCATAAAAATGATCAAAGGAAATGAAGAGAGTTCTTTTAAAAAAACAACATTAAGAATAGAATGGAAGACAAAAATGAAGATGCTTTAGATGTTATAAAGAAAATAGAAAGATTAAGTTAGACATATATAAATATTTAGGTTAATATAGAAAATTAATTTAGATATAAATATAGGAAACCACTTATCATGAGCAAACAAAAATATTGATTTAAAATGCATACTATTTACAACATCAAAATTATCAATTACTGATAAACCTAAGAAAATGTCAACAAGTCTGAGACTCAATATTATATTAAATTTAAATAACATTTGAGAAAATTAAATCCAATAAGAAGTGCACCAAAATAATGGAATTGAAATACTAAAAATGTCTAGATGCCAGTTACCCTAAAATTTGTCTCTATATTTGTTGCAATTATATTTGCAACAAATTATATTTGCAATTAATTTAACTGGCATTTTTTAGGAATATTATTAAACTATAAAATCTATAAGGATACTACAGTATGACCAAAAGCTATAGCACTTTATGAAAAGAAAACAAAGGAGGAAGAAGGAGAAGAAAAAAGGAAGAGAAAGAAGAGGAAGGGAAGAGGACTTGATATTGATATAAGCTCTATTCTAATTCATTTACTAATTCTGAAATGTTGATACTATCCATTTGAAACATAATACATAATTAAAATCACAAAATTATTTTAATTTCAAAATATATGCAATGTGTATTTCACTAAAGTCATGAGTTTTCAAATTTAATGTAATTTAAGTATTTTATTAACATTAATTTAGAATATAATGTTCATGTAGCTATTATGAATCTTGATTCCATATTTACGACAGTCAGAATACACCACAACTACTTATACTACTATACTAATTCTTAATATTTATTTATTGTTTTGCTGTGCACTAAGCTATCTACAAGGATTTCTATAGCCTATCTCACTTAAACCTTAAAATGCATTTATATGGCTACTCTCACAATGAGTCCTTATTTTCATAGGTGGAAATGTACTAGGGAGAGAAAAGTGTTACAGATTCTAAAGCTAAGAGTTAAACCATTATCTTGCCAAACTCTAAATTTTAAGTAATTTAGGCATCAGAAAACATATAAAAGATACCAAAGTGAGGTGATTGGCCTCACTTACAGAGAATATTAAACAAAATGAAACAGAAATATACATTTTGGTAACTAACAAAGAATGCATCCTGAAGTCTCAGGTTTATAAATTCCTTGAGATGCTGAAATGCACTATTCTATTGTTCCAAAAGATAGAATTACAGTTTTAGGAATATATCAATTCCAATGGCCCAAGGTATTTTGCCCCACAACTCAGTGAGAGACACATGGAATTTAATGATTAAAGTACACCAGAATTTTCTTTTATCTTCTCCACCATATGTCTTGGAATGCACAGTGCATGTGAATAGGTCTTGACATCTTCATCCAATATCTTCCTTGGCAAATATAGCTTTATTGCTTTACATTATGCTGCTTGTTGAGTAAGAGAAAACATTTAAGATTGCCTTGTCTAAGAAATGAAAATGACAGATTTAAGATTTAAATATGAATTATAGTATCAATAAAGGTGAACAAAATGCTTACACGAGAAGCCTAAGTAATAACATTTCATATTCATAATACTCATTTAGTGCTGAGCAGAAGGGCTTCTCTTCATTCCAGGAAATGGAGTTAGAGGAGTTCAATTAAATGCTGCTTCTCAGTAAAAGGGGTCAATATTTCCTAGTCTTCAAAGGCTAATTTTATAACATGGTATGGCATTGAGGTTTTCTGGACTCCTTAGGAAAGTATATTTTCCTTATTTTGAATCTATGCTGCTTTATTTTTATTACATTGTGCATATTTCTAAAACCTTTCTCACTTAAAAGGAAATCTACTTTTAGAGGTCAAATAGTAATGTTCAGGAAAATTATTTCAAATCAGACCACAAACTATAAGCACAGTCTGATTAAATTCACCAGCCATCAAAATGTCATCATGGGAAAAGAGTGTACATATATAGTTTCTCAATATTAAAATGCCATGAAAAGGAAGGATAGCCTAATGTGGTCCTTGGAGGAAATAAAACTGTAAAATTCTCAATGGAGGGGCTGGGGTTGTGACTCAGTGGTAGATTACCTGTGTAGCTCATGGATTCTATTCTCAATACCGCATTAAAAAAATAAATAAAGATGTTTTGTCCATCTATAACTAAAAAGATATTTTTAAAAATGCTCAATGGAGAGGTCAAGTGGAAATTTAGTTTCATATTTTGTGTAAATATATTAAACTATTCCTGAATATGCCTATAGTTATTTTAATACACATGGTCATTAAAAGTAAACACATATTAGCAGTCCAAAATAACCTCAACACCTCCAACTAGGTTCCAGTATAGGTAAAGAATTTTGGGGTGGATAGGTAGATTAGAATCACATGTGCTATGGAACCCGGTGACTCCCTGCCTTCCCTTTACCTTATGCTTGCAGGGAAGAATGCAACATGCTTGGAGTAAGAGCTAAAATATTGATTCTTTAAGGTTACAAATCAAATGAATAAATAAACCTTACTGAGCATTACAGAGCATTTCATGTTCTATGGAGGCAAAGAATAAAACAGGATAACTGGAGAGTAAAGGGGAAAGAATTAGGTATTCATTGGGATTCATATGTTAAGAATTTTGTGATTTTCATATGGAAAGAGAAAAGAGGTACATTGAGATTTAATACAGGATTAATCAGAGCATAGGTTAAAGAGAATTTATGGGCACTCATACATTTATTATGAAACATAATATATTTTGTTCAACAAACTATTATTTTTCTCTTTTTTTTTCTATTTTAGAACAATCTCTTGTACTGCTGAGAATAAAGTGAAGATATATCAATGCAGAAATACCACTAAGGGGCTACTTGGTCATCTGCATGAGGACCAACAGGAGTGTAGACAAACATGAAAGAATGGAAAGTGGTGAAAAATTATAGGGGTTTTACTATATTTTGAATAGAGAGTCAATGGAATTTAGTGATGAATTGAATATTTAATGTGGGAGAAAACACATGCCAACTATGACTTGAAATATTTGCCTGAATAACTTGAAGTATGAAGTAACTGTTAACTATGGTTTGAAGTGTGGAATAGGAGAATTTTTATACAGAAGATCAGGGCTCAGCTTTAGACACATTAGGGATAAAATAACTAAAATAAATAATTGGGAAGATTGGTTAAGTAAGATATGGTAATCCAAAGTTTACAAGAAAGTTGGGGAGCAAGAACCATACACATGTTTTGAACTATAAGAAAATAGATGAGATCACCACTAGACTGAAGCCAAATGGAAAAATAGGGCTCTAACACTAAGAATATTAGAGATTCATGTAGGAACATATTTTTAGTAGTTTCTGTGTAGGCACAAAACTGTTCAAATTTCTATTTGTTAGAATATGCAGGTTGGTATCATGCAGGTATCCTAGGGGACAGTCATGGATCACACTTGACCACTTCTTACTGTTAGTTGTATGACTTAAGGAAATTTAATTAAACTGTGAGCATGCTTATTTACAATAATAGGGAAAATTATGTCCTTCTGTATGGGTATGAAGAATATATGTGCAAAAATGAGTTTTAAAAACATAAATTCATATAAAAGGAATTTTCTCTTTGGTTATTAACACTGCACAAGCAAATGGAGGCAAATATTTTCTGAAATATTAACATCTTTTTGTAAAGTGTTAATTTTTTATTTAAATAAAAACTCATATATTTAATTCATAAGGGAAAAGTTGAAGTGATATATTTTGGTTGTTATTCTTTATCTTGATTGAATTATTGGAACATTTTTTTCACAATTGCCTCACTTTAATTATTTAAAATTATAGAATGATGTTGGCATTCATAAAATAATAAGGTAATTTTTTTAGTATTGGTTCTGAGACACAGAATTTTTAAAAATCCAGTAATGCCTAACAATACCAATAAGATTTGATATTGTTATATAGATGTATTGCTGCTACAAATAAAAGATATACACATGTACACATATATATTTGGTGTTTACATTTACACTTAAATTACTTATGTTTGTAAGGTGACTATTTAGAAGCAAAAGAAGGATATTTCTGAAGTATTATATCCATTCTCATGAAAAGATGTTTGAGGATTTGAGTGAAGGGTGGAAGAGTTAATAATTCCCCTTTTTATGGTCATCAACATTCCAAGTGGTCTCACTCCTTACACAGCCTGAATTCCCCTTCACCATGACTCTAAGGACACAAAATATCTGAATTAATAGTCAAACCTTAAGGAAAATAAAAAGGAGACACAGAGACAAGATGCAAATGTAGGAAAGAAAGATGGCAGAATGGCAGAAGGGCCAAGCTGCCAAGCTTTATTTATATCAATAGGTTACTTTAGGTCATTGGCATCATTAGTAAATATTGTTCATTGTGTTATTAGGCAGGTTACAGACTTGGCAATCTTATGCAGCTTATTCCTCAGTTATATACTAAGTTGCAATGTGCAGTGTTAGGATCTTTGTGTAGCTCTCAGAAAGTCCATTTTATAAAGTTACTGTTATGTGGCCAGGATAAGGCTCACTGAAACATTGTGATTGTCTAACAAGAAAGTTCCTTTATTCCCAGGAGCTTGTGCCTGAGATCAAGGTCCAGGCTGATAAGACTCTAAGGCAGAGACTCCTCATGAAGAACATTTCTACAGCAGCCCAGCCAGGCATCCTGTATCTTTGCACATAAGTTTTCCCAGGAGCCAGGCATTCTGTTTCTTGCACAGAAACTTCCTAGCCACCAAGCATGCCACAGTTATGAAGCTATGAGAGACTTCAATCCTAAACACAGCATCTCTGCATCCAACAACCAATCAACCCTGTAAAATCTTTACCCATACTATTTCTATTTAGTTTTTATTTTCTGAATGTGTAAAGATTAACATAAAGTTGAAGTTGTATGGCTGAATATAATGTTCATATATTCATATATGTGTATGTGTGTATGTATATATTATATATATGGTTAAGGGGTTTAATGTAAATTCTGTATAGTTTCTTATTTTACTAACTTATAATAGGATAAGATAGTATAGGATAGTGTTCTTTTTTTGTGTGTGGGGGGAGATACAGGGATTTAATCCAGGGTGCTTAATCAATAACCACACCTCCAGCCTCTTTTCTATATTTTATTTAGAGATAGGGTCTCACTGAGTTTCCTAGAGCCTCATTAGGTTGCTGAGGTGGGCTTTGAACTCACAATCTTCCCGCCTCAGTCTCCCTAGCTGCTGGGATTACAGGCAGGTGCCACCACAATCAAGTAGGATAGTGTTCTTAAAACAGAAAGTTTGTATCCATTTAAATTTGATTTGATTTTTATTTTGAACACTTGAAAATATTTTATATTATCACATAATTCAAATTGATATGTACATATATTCCATTGTAACAGGGTATATAATAAAATTTTTGTGTTTGGTATCTCTGTTCAGATAATTCACTTTCAAGGGATTGGGAAACTATGAGTTAAAGTTTATAGTAACTCTTAAAGACAAAATTTAACTTAATTAACAAGGGATCTATGTCAAATACTCTTTATACTTCATAAAGTAAATAAATAGAAAGAGTAAATTGCCAGGGATTCAAGATTGGAATTAAAATCTTATTTTGATTTGACAACATTCAATAAGACTTAATCAACAGATTCCCTTTGCTGGTTTAATTTCCATATTTTTGATGTGGTTTGTACAACTATATTAATTGTGCATTAGAGAAAAGGCAATAACATTTTCACAGAAAAAGAAGAGTGAGTTTATTGTAACTTACTAGAAGCAGGTAACCTGGAAAAAAAAAAAATTGTGAGGCCGAAACAGTCTAAGAGTTAAGCTTGAAGGGCAAGTTTATCTGACACATGAATTGTGATCAGAAAGCTGACATGCTCTGCCACTTCATTAACATCAAGCTTACTCAACTTGGAGAGAAGTAAACCATAGTACAGTTAGGAAATACTGATTTAGCAAATTTCCAGATTTTGTAGATTGAAGTAGGATTTGTTGAAAGGAAAAATGTTGGTATCTCGCAGATGCATATCAGAAGTAAAAATGTTTTATAGTATTTGTACAATATTTACTAAAAATTTAAATGTTTGTAAGTAAACCTCATCTTTCTATAAATATTCATTTTTCACTTTACTTGATGCCTCAAAATCAATAGTATTTTAAGCTAGGAAGTAGATACATATCAATATAGTATATGGATAATTATGAATGTAATGCATTCCACTATTGTCACTTATACAAGAAATAAAAAAAGTTTAAGCATATAATTATTAGGAAGTTAATAGTCCAATTATTAATTTAATTCATTATTAAATGTGTTATTATTATTCATAGAATGTAAAATTATGAAGTTATTAATATATTTTCAAAGAATATTTAATGATATAGAAAGCTTATATGAAAAACACAACTGAGGGGCTGGTGATATACCTTAGTCATTGAGTGCCTCTGGGTTCAATAACCATTATCAAAGGGAAAAAAATTCCAGGAAGGCTATTATTTATTTTTTATTTTGTTCACCATTTTTTTTATAATTACATGGATAAACACTACATGCAATCAACCATACATTGATATAATGGATGTTTTGGTAGTGACATGTTGCAATATTTCCTGTACCTTTAGATATAATTTCATTTTTTACATAGTCTTTTATTTTGTCATTACCAATAATTTTTTGAAAAACTTATTCTTGATTCTCTTTATACTACTAGACACACAACCAAGATGCTACTTCAATCATGTAATTCTATTTTCTCAAACTTATTCTACAATGAAGAAAAGTAGTCCATTTATTGGTGAACTAACACATTAATTGCATTAAAATTATTTTATATAATGGTTGATAAATAAGAAGAAATACAAGCCTTCATTACACATTTATTTCCATGAATTCATTGAAACTAAAGATTCTCCCTTGAAATGCTTTATGAATAGGTAAGTCTAGCATGTATTGGAATGCTGGTTGAAGTCTATGCTACAAAAATTATAACATTGTCACAATGCACCTATTTAGGCAATTTAAATTTGTTATGGTATCATTTGTAATGTCTTTCTTTTCCTTTTGAATTGCATTGATTTTGAGTCTTCTCTTTTTCTTTTGTCTAGTTGTTTATCAATTTTATGTGTTTTTTCAATAATCAGTTATTGTTTCATTATCATTTAGTATGTCTTTTAGCTTCTATTTTATTTATCTGCAGTCTAACCTTTATTAATTTTTGTTCTACTAATCTGTGGTTTGATTTGTTCTTGTTTTTCTAGTGATTACAGCAGTAAGTTGTTTATTTGAGATCCTCCTGCCTTCTTTATAATGTAGGTGTATGTTTCAATAAAATTTCTTCTTAGTACTGCTTTTATCCCATAGTTTCAGCATTTCAGTATTTCCATTTTAATTTCTTTCAAGAGTTTTTAAAAGTTACTTCTTTATCCATTGGTTGTTCAAAAATATATTCTAGACTATGCAAAAGAAATGAATAAGTCAAAAAAATTTACTACAGTAACCCCCACCAGCTCCACCCTGCTCTGCCTTTCCACAGAAGAAATATTCCAGGATATACCTGAAACTGGAGATGGTACCAAATCCTCTTCATATCATACTTGTTCCTGTAACAATATTTAACTTATAAATTAGTCACAGTAAGAAAATCAGTATAATTAACAGTATAAATAGAACACTTATAATAATATACTCTAACAAAAGTTATTTAAAATTTATGAAGTATTTATTTCTGAAATTTTTTCATTCAATATTTTGGACTGTGATTAACCATGAGTAACTGAAAATTAAGAAAACTAGTCTGTGGATAAGAGAGTTCTATCATACTAAGAAGATGATATGTCATATAAATGTCATTGTGAGATTGCCTATGTTAAGGAAAAAAGTATATTCATGGAAATTATCAAAGGAAAGAAGGCTTTAATATAGATTCATACAGTTTTAAAATATTCTATTATTCTTTTATTTTATTTTTTTTGCTTCTTATTTAGTAATTTACTTATAAGAATATTTAAATAATTAGTTAATTCTAGTTAAATAAAAATTTGCTGATTGGAATTTGAGTTTTCCAATCACAGTTGTTTTGCTAGTTATAAAAGTTTGAATAAGTTAACTTGTGTTCTTCTAATTATAGAGTTCCCTTCCAACAAAGGAATGATAGTACCTCTATTTTATATGGTATTCATGCATGTTAAATTTTGATGATTCTTGCAGAATTCTTAGCTTTCATACCTGGAATTTAAAAGTCAGTGTTTTTGTTACTTTATTATTATCATTTACTTACTGTCTATAAGTTTTTCTGTATTAAAAAATAAGTATATTGTCTAAGATTATGAAAATAGGCAAGAAACCAGTAAGTAGCCTTTTCTAGCTGTGGATTCTGCATCGATGAATTCAACCAACCATAGACTGAAATACTTGAAATTTAATTTAAAAATAAGTTTCTTACTAGGTCCCTCATGCAACAAATGATATACTTGAAAAATAATTGGGTCTATACTGACCCCTGAATATGTACAGACATTTTTCTTGCCATTATTCCCTAGTCAATAAAGTATAACAGCTACTTAAATAGTTATTGTATTTTATTCAGTATTTTAAATAATCTAGAGATAAATAATATGTAAAGGATGTGAATAGGTTATATGCAAATACCATTTTAAGAGACGTGAACGTTCATGGATTTTGGTGCCTGAGCCAATTAATTCCCTGCAGATATCCAGGGGTGGCAATAGTGAGATAAATTTTAGACTCAAAGAAAACAGAGCAAACAGATCAATAGTTTTCTTTACACTAAAAAGAGAAATTTGATATTGTTTAACATTTATTCATTCCTAAAGTTTCAAGTAAAATTAAATGAAGTATTACAGTTATGATGTCTTTCTATGCTATAAGGTTCTGGGTAAATATGAGAGATGATTACTAATATCACCAGGCTTTTTACAAGCATTGCAATTAGTATTCAAGTCAGTAAACTTCCTTTGGAGCATATTAAGGATTTTAAGAGTTAGTATACATCTATGTGTGGACATCTCATTTTGTAATTTACAAACTTGAAAACTTTAGCAAATATGTGCCAGCAATCTTTTAAAGGAGAGATTAATTTTTAAGAGAGGATTTCTTATTATAATTTTCTAATGTATTGCTCACTTGATATTACCTACCTTCTGATACTAAATTGGTGTTTTAATTTGATTAAATTTGGCATTTTATACCTTTTTTATAAATTACTTTTTCAAGAAAATAAACTGTAAATAGAAATTAGTTTAAACTTTCAATTCATGGTGATAGAATAAAATCAGTTTAAACTGAATTCATGGTGATGGAATAAGCAGTAGGAAAAAATGTAAAAGTCTACTTGCCAACTCAAAGCAATATGAACACTGGTGCAGTGAATATAAATTAACTCTCCAGGGAAGGTTTCCTGACAGTGGTGCTTATATGACACATACTATCTTTTGATCCATGAAATGCACAGCACACCATCAATTTGCTACTTGATTTGTCCTAAGAGGAAAAGGTTGTCATTCACTCACTGAGGTAAATTCAGGGCTTGACAAATAATTTTATTGGCTGCATCATTAATATTTTATTATTTATGCAAATAAGAGCATAGTTTTACACCAGATTTATGATAAAGTTCTATTTGATATTTATGCAGTTAGTTACACTGGAGCACTTAAAAAGACTCAAGAGACACTATATCTTTGTCACATTTTTCCCTTAATATCATGATGGGTAACTGAGATGTAAGAATCTAAATAACTGTGACTGGTCAACCTGGCAAAGGAAGTAAATCTATTTTATTCTACTCTATTCTACTACATTATCAGTTGTGTACATGCTTCTGATATCTCAGAAGAAGGCTAATAAAGACACAGTCTGATCATAGGATCACATTGGACAGTTTACAAAGTACTTCCATGTCTATGAGGCGTAGGCCTTGACTGTTCTGGCTGGATTTCTTCATGGATCACCTAGGAATGCAAGTTGCCAGGGCAGGGAGCAAGCAGTTCACTCAATTTTCCTCAAACTATCTTTAAAGTAACTGTAGAATTAACTGAGTATATAAAACATTCAGAATCATCCAGTTTTCAAAATCTGTTTATCAAAGGCCTCTAGAGGACAACATGTACTGGAAAACTTGACATGAGTCTTTAGTAAATAAATTTTGTATTTGGCTATATTTGTATCTGAAACTTTTTTAATTTTATGAACTTAAATTCTTAAATTCTTACCCCTTGAGATTATTGGGAAATCTAAAAAGAGAGAGAGAGAGAGAGAGAGAGAGAGAGAGAGAGAGAGAGAGATTGATTGAGGTTGTGTTAATTCATTCAACTATCTGGAACAAGCATTCCTTTGAGCCTGTTTATGTACCTATCATCTGTTTACTAAATTTTATTGTAAAGACAAGCTTACTTTTTACCTTCTTGAATAGATTATGAGCTATTTAATTCCATAAGAAGTATATTCTTCTGTGTTTCTAGTGCACACTATTAAATTATACCTTCACTCATACATTAGCTCCTTCATTCAAGAAATATTCAAATATATACTGTATGTGTGATTTAGTAAGTGAGATGGCATTAACATTATCCAGTTCTGGATTCTACTCATAACATTGAAAAGTGCTATTTTTGTGATCTTTGTAATATCACATTACATATATAGTCTTTAGTTTGGGATATATTAAATATGTCACACAACTACGGCAATTAAATAGTACAAAGAACTCAACAAAAGCAAGCTAAGTATACCTAAAAATTGTTACTTAAATAATGGAGTTTAGTATACAGTGATAAATAATTCAGTGAGAATTAAATTTAATAAATTAAGAAAATGGATTTAATAGCTTTGACTTAATTATGCTGTAGTAATAAACTACTCATAGAGTCTCTGAGGACTATGAGCACGGAAATTTAATTCAGTCATATTATATACCCCTGTCGGAAAGCTGTGGTTTTGCTCTATGTATTTCTTATTACAGAATCTAGGCTAGATGAGAACACCTAACCTGAAACATGGCAGCTATAATTCATAACTGAAAAGAACAAAAGGTAAGAACAAAAGGTGTCTCTTAAATCTCCTGGAATCCATCATACTATATTGTCTTAAGAATGTTAAAATGAGTCAGATTTCCAAGAGGCATTGAAATGGTATGCATGTAGAGGGATAATATCTCTAACAATGGGTAGGCTATAGTGGACACAGGATAATCAGATTTTAGAATGCAAAAGTAGTTAAGGCAGCCTCTGACATGGGGTCATACCAGGGTGTATATGGAAAATAATAATAATAATAATAATTTTAGTGGAAGTAGTAACTATAAATGAAATGGACAACTAAGGTTCTTCAGATGATAGAAATATCTACTTCTGTTATACTAATTTACTGTAGCAAAAATCACCAACCAGTGCTGTCCAAGTTGTTTAACCTTAGGAATTTACTCAACATGGGAAATTCAGTAGCAACATAACACAGGAGGCTTCAGATACAGGAGAAGTCCATTCTGTCTAAGTCTCACATGCCGTTGAAATTTTGCTTTAAAAACATATATTTCTAAAACTTGTCTGTATGATTGAATCCCTACTTCATGTCTCTGAGCAGAAAATGTGTTTGTTGGCTCAATGTATTTTCAAATTTCATCTTTCATTACCTCTTCTTCTCATATCATTGAATCCCTAAATATTTTTTCAAGTAGCTGATCTTGTAGCCTGAATTCCTTTCTCACATCAGAATGAAACATTCTCTGTGGCAAAAGGACATGAAGACATCTAGGGACATTGGCAATTAGATTCATATTTTTATGAGCACTTTGATCTCTCTGACCTAAAAGTACCTTGCAATCCAAGTGTCATAAAGATAAAAAGCCATTGAATTAAACACTTTTTAAATTCAGTTTTCTAAATTAGTGCTTCATAAATATACAGAAAGATGAAATTCACTGTGGTATATTCATATAAGTACATAACATAATTTTGTCAGTTTCATTTTGAGTAAGAAAATAGGTCATGGCAAACAGTGATTTAGAAGAAACAACAATGATGTCTTAAAAGAATTTAGCAAGGCAAAAGGTTTGGAGGCAATAATCTAAATACCACATACTATTAGACTTCAGAGACTAATTCTTTCACTTATTGGTGACAACAAAACTACAGTGGAAGATTTTTAAGAGACTGTATCTGCCAAGACCAATTGCTATCTGCTCATATTTTTACCATCATAAGAGTAATGGGAGAAGAGAAACTTTAGCATGAAGTTAGGACTTTACCACCATAATAGCTAGTGTTATTATTAAGGGATTTTATCATTATTCAAAATCTTTTCAAATAGGTAAACACTAACCTGCATCTTACATAGACAAATGAAGAAATGAATCATTCATAGGTCATAAAGAAAGAGTTCTAACACAATAAGAGATATGTAAAAGATGACGAGCAAGAATATTAAAACAATTGCTAACAAGGAGTTTAGTAGTACTCTGCTTTAAAGTATAATTCATAAGTTTATTTCACATAATTTAAAAAATAATTATAACATTATTACATAAAACATAATACAAAAAAAAAGCTTTCAATGATTTGAAATTTCAGGTGTATGGAATCTTTGTCAATCTAGTAAAAAGAATGGTCTCTAACCTCATATTCCTGAGTCATGCCATAGATAAAATCATATCAGGTGCTTTTAGGAAATAACTGCAACACACTTGAAGCACAAAAATAAAGATAATTATTTTTACAAAATACTAAAGAAAGAATAATCATTTTCATTTGGAAAAAATGTCAGCAATGAAACGAAGCATATAATAGTAAAAATTAGGAAAAAATTCAATGACATAAATTTGTTACCCAGCCAAAAATTATATAGAATTGTAGCCAAGCACACTTATTTTGAAAAGAGTTCCGGAATGATGAATCTTAATAATATCAATCAGCATGCATTTTCAAAATACAAATCCAACTTCAAGTAAAAATCATAACTTTTTAAAAGACTGGAATTATTTCAATAGATACAAATTTGTTCATGAAAATTCAAACAGGATATTGTATCAATGGAAAACTGATTTCCAAAGAAGCAGTAATAAGTATACTCATAAAATTATGAACAGCTAACATCATTTTAGTATAACCTTTCCAAAAAATGAATATGTTGATTAATTTCAAGACACAGCAAACTTAAATTAGCCTCCTGAACACTTCTAAACTTGAAGGCCAATATGGTAACACAGTCTACAACACAAAGTTTTGAATTTCAGATTTCTATGTGAACATTTCTCTTTTGCTTTTGTGAACATATTATTGTCCATGTTATTATGTTAGCTCTTAAGAAATATTCCATAATTTTGGTCAAAATGATATTTAAGATGTGGAAAATAAATATCTTTGATTTTTTAAAAAATAGATATCTTTGAAAAATGTTTTAAAATATTTTTAGAGTTGATTAATTCATTTTTGTATGAGTGATATGGACAATTTGGAAAAATCATACTGATTGAAACTACTGTTGTTGTAGATATCATTTTAATTTGGACAATGCTTTTATCAAAAGCATAATAATCTGTTCTAAATCATCTTAAGAGAAATATTACCCATCTGAATTCCCACCTATTGCTAAGTTATGTAGTCATGTAAAGCTAGAATATGCTCCCATTTCTGTTAAGGAAATCAGTAATATTATATTTTTTATATTATTGTTACTAAAGAAGAACCTGGAGTCAGAGGACCTGAAATAAAATCTCACTTTAGCTCTTGGGGCACAGTAGCTTTTTTAAATAATCAACTCAACCACTGTTGATTTTTTATTATTGTTTTTTGACTCTAAAAATGGAAGCAATATCAAATCCTTTACTACATCATAAAAGTAAGATAAATGAAATAATGCATATAAAACTTTTCCACAGTGCCACATATCTATAATTCAGTGAATGGCAATTATTATAAACAACCATAGTAGCTCCCTTGATAATGTAAGTGGAGTCTTACTTCATTTTGTATTACTGTATAAGTGTGGCACAAAGTTTTGGATGTGACTCAGTTGCACAGTACTTGCCTAGAATGTGTGCTGCAGTCAATCCTCAGCAACTATGGGAGGAAAATATCACATATAGATAAGTTATTTTAAAAATAGATTATATATCTTAGGTATGGAGACTGGGAATACTAACATCAAGGTAAAGGTACGTGGCAGCAGCCTTTATACTACATCATGTTACAAATGATGGAAAAGCAAGAGAGCAAGAAAAACAGAGAGAACTCATTTTTATGACAAATCTACTCATGAGATAATGAACCTACTCCTTTAATAGGAATATTAACTCATTTTAAGGTCAGAGTGCTCATGACCTAATAATCACTTCTTTAAGGATCACCTTTCAATACTATTATCTCCAATCATTGGAGATTTACTTTTCAATACATGAAATTTGTGGGACCTATTTAAATCATAGCATGGAGCAAAGAGGACTCATACTTGGTTCTGAATCTCATTTTTTTTCTCCACTGTCTAATAGTATAGCCTGATAATAAATATCTCATCTCTGAAAGAGTCTTTTCAAAGAGGTTTGCTGAAGGTGATAATATTACACTTGAAAATAAAACACAACTAGACTATGAAATTAAGCAGTCATCCTCTTAGTATAGGAATTTGTTATCAAAGGCCTCATCTAGTCGGTTTTCTTTGCACTCAAGCCAGGTGGATTTGCTGGCAAAAAGAAATGCTGATGAGACAATGTACTGACCCACTTTGTCTCCCTGCATATGGGCCCAGCTGGAGTAGTGTGTACTTATTGTTCAAATAAGCCCATATTTTAGACATTTCATTATATCTCTCTTAGGAAATAAAAACATAAATGTTGTTGTGCTGTCAGCAAAGGGGAAAAATTGAGACCTGATATTTGAAAGAGCCAAATCCCATATGAAATCATTTTCCCATTAAAGTAGAAGCAATGGTTTATAACTGCAAATATAAACCAGGTGTCTGTCATTGTATTGTATTCTAATCTCATTACAGGTGCAGAAAATTTTGAAGTTTATCATAAATACATAAAACAAGAAAAAATATCTCAAATCTATTTGTATAAACACTCACTCCCAAGGAATTTCTTACAATGACAAAGAGTGAAAGAATGACAGACACAGACTGAGATGCTCTCTATCTTGTTGATGTAATAATATGCTGAGAATTTCAGGATTTCAGATACTAGAAGCTATGTCCTGCTTAAAAACAGAGGACATTACGCTAGTGCATACTCACAGAGTGTTTTGGAAGGAAGAATCTGTGAGACCTAATAGAATTTTAATATGTGTACTTGAGAATTTGACCAGTAACTAATTAAAAATGAATAGTATTATTCAACCAAGTATAATAAGGTTTTCTCAGTAATGATAAAAACCAACTGGTAAACTTTTCAAATCTGTTTTATAAACTATGAAAATACTGTGACATATAAAACATGGCCTTGAGGATCTCTGATAAATGGGTATTTATCTCAGTAAACTGCCTGAGTTACTTTGGATAAGGTATTTTAACTTCTTCAGATGTCCAAGTTTAACAACAGGAAAAGCAGAGTCAAAAGTATAATCATTTTATTATACATATGACTCTGTAATAAAAAGAAAAAGATAAGGTAAAGGAAAGGTATGCCATAAAATGTCCTTGGGTTAGGGAAAGACTCTCTTTTTGCTCTCACACCTTAAGCCCTAAACCTGAAAATTTACTCCAGCATATATCTGGGTCTTTTGAGGAAGCACAAAGTAACTCAAATTAATTGAAGATGTCAACTCAACAAACACTGCTTCTACAGCTGTTTCATTCTTTTACACTTAGATGGCATAAAAAGGGTGTGAATACCCTGATACCAATACACTTAGAGGATCCATACCTGGAAGTGCAGTAAACGGATTAATGTTTGGGGTCATAAAAAAAATTTTCAGAGAAAAATCACAGAGAAGTAAATAGTGTCTCATATCATCAATCCGTGAGATCATTGGTTAAAGTCAACAATCAAAACATTGTGCATGTTTTCTATTCATTTATTAAGCCTTTTATTCATTTAAAACATCCCATTACTGGCCATCCTTCTTAATTTCAGTTTTCTAAACCAGACATAGCGTTATAGTTTTAGGCTACACATGTCCCCCAAAGACCTCATGTGTTAGGCAGTGTAACAATGTTCAGAGGTGAAAAGATTGAATCTGGAGAACATTAACCTCATCATTTGATAGATTGCTAATCTAAAAGGATTGCTTGGTGATCACAGTCTACTGTTGGGGTATGGCTACAGGAATAAAGTCTATGTCAGGATTTATCTTCTCTGGAGTCTCTCTTCTTCCTCTCTCTCTGTCTCTCTGTTTCTGGCTGCTATGAATTGAGCAGATTTCCTCCACAATGCCATGTTATGATGTTCTGCCTCACCTCATACCCCAAAATAGAATTGGCTGACTGTGGACTATGATATAAGAAAGAAAGAAAAAGGAAGGAAGGAAGGAAGGAAGGAAGGAAGGAAGGAAGGAAGGAAGGAAGGAGAAAAATACCTCATTTTCTAAGTTGTTCTTGTCAGATATTTTGGTCATAGTGGTGAAAAGCTAGCTTACACACTTGAATTTAAATATTTACCTTTGGTTTTCCTACTACCCTTTTATTTGAACCTATGTTTATGTGTCTTTAAGAGGCTCTAAGAAACTTCCATGAATATAGCAAAATACTGCAAGAAAATGTAATTATACCTACTTTTTATGGCTAATATAGGCATGATTGCATTTTTTTGCAGGATTGTGCAAGTTCTAAAGGTACCACATGTAAAGGATTATCATAAATACCTATTATAATATGAGCACATTATTCATATTTTCAATGATGATGACCTTAATGATGATGTTTTTGTAGAAAAAAGAAGCCATTACTACATCAGTCTCTAAAACTGTCACTCAAAAATATGTGTAAGTTAGGGTTCCAACCTCAATAAGTTCATTATTCATAATTTACTGGGACAGAGGCACACTAATAGATACAAAAATATAATATTGCAGATTTGTGTGAAAATGTCTAGTGTCAAATAGAAAATGAGTGGTTAACTCTCTGAAACTATTTGTCTCACATATTTAGTCATATTGAAATTGTGAAGAAAAAAAGACAGAAAGATAAATACTCACTTTT
This sequence comes from Urocitellus parryii, assembly GCF_045843805.1. Lineage (NCBI taxonomy): Eukaryota > Metazoa > Chordata > Mammalia > Rodentia > Sciuridae > Urocitellus > Urocitellus parryii. The sequence continues at coordinate 119,435,094 of NC_135540.1, read as the reverse complement.
AAATATTTGGTACATTTTTATGATTCCTCAGGAATTCTCATTTCTTCTATTTACTATAACATCTCTTCAGTTATTTCCCAATTGGGAAAATGTTATGCTCTTTCACAAAATTTATCAGTCCTCTCTGAATATGTTAGAGCTTACTTATATTACTTTGAAAGTATAGACCTTATAAAAGAAAGCAATATTTAAGTGTTGTTCAAAGAGAAAAAAAGAAATGATCATAGACCATCTCTTAGGTACTACTTTTCTGTTACTGCAACAAAAGAAAGTAACATACACAATATCTAATTGATAATTAAACTTTACAGAAAATTTAAAGTACTTCATCTTATTTCAAATGATGCAAAAATGACAACAGAGATATAAATCTGTGATCTTGATCCTTCTCATGTTAAGAAATTTGGATGAGAAAATCCCAAGCATGAAATTTTCTTTCTTTATTTTTGTTCTTTCTTCTTTTTTTGGAACTGGGGTCTGAACTCAGGGGCACTTGACCACTGACCCACATCCCCAACCCTATTTTTTTTTTGTATTTTATTTACAGAGTTTCACTGAGTTGCTTAGTGCCTTGCTTTTACTGAAGCTGGCTTTGGGCTTGCAATCCTCCTGCCTCTGCCTCCTGAGCTGCTGGGATTATAAGAACACTCCTCCCAAGCCCAGCCCAAATGTGAAATTTTTAAGGTAAAAACTAACATTTTGTTTTGAAAGGAAAAATCTAAATATTGCACTAGTAGGGAGGAATTAAAATTCGCACAATAGATAAACAGGAGAAATTTCAAATTCAATATGTTTATAGAGACCCAGGATTCTGTGTCTAAAAATATAGACTGGGACTATAACTTAAATTTCTATTCATATGTGATATAGCCAATATGATGTAACAATATGAACATGATAAGGATTTTTGTCTTAACAAACTGATACTCTTTCAATGTCTCAGTTTCCTAATCAGGATGTTTACCATGAGACAGGTTCTTTGTGGTTTCTCCTATTGACACTTTTTTAAGTCCTCAGTGTGGACTTTCTGTTCCCAGTTACCATCATGTGAGAATTACTCAACTGAACATGAGTGTTCTGGGGCTGTTACTTCCATCTTAGACTCAAATAAATAATCCTCCACTACTACCCACATCAAAGCTCTGGCAGTGTCTTAGCCTCAATTCCCTTTAGGAGAACTGAGAAAACAAATTTGACCAAAAAAATCTAATAATAACAAAAATTTCTGTCTTTACATTCAAAGTTAATGGAAGAAAATACCTCAATAATAGATAAAAAGTACTACGTGTTTGCACAGATTTGGCTAACACAATGCTCTCTGATCCCCATTCACACTCCTCCATCTTACAGGGACTAGAGCGGTGCTCTGTCACACCCTTACCAGCAATAGCATTCTGAACTGGTCAATTTTTAAATTCTACAAGGAACATCTAACATACCCACCCTACTTTAATGATTGATTCCTGCGACTATTTTTTCCACCAGGTTTTTCTTTCCAGTAATTGACAGTATAAATGCTCAACAACATCATAAGAAAACCTACTGTAGTAGCTCAAATCACACACTTGTTGACCTTTTCAATTCATGTATTACAGGAGATAGTCAGGGATTTTTTTTTTTTTTTTTTTTTTTTTTGCTATGAAGAAGAGTGAATTGTGTCATGATTTTAATGATTTAGTATGTAAACATCACAAATAGTCTTCTCATTTAAAACTATCTACAGTGTATTGTCTTAAAACTTCCAGAGTCTTTGGTTAGACATCACATTTTGTCTTTTACCAGAAGGAAAGATAGAATCTATAATATTTTAAAATTTAAACTTTACCTACCATAAGAAATATAATCAATTTAAGTAAATCTATCCCAACTTACCTATTACTTTACCTAAACCTAAAGGCTAATGCCTTAATATTACCACAGATATGTTTATTTTTTATGTCAATGTAGTTTGAAAAAATTCTAAATTGTTGCATTTTGTAAGGCTTAGTAGGGTCTTTATGGAAAAGATTTCTGTTAAAGTTGTTAATGACATTTATACAGGTGAGAGTTATTATTTAACTTGAGAAATTCTGATTTTGAAAGTTAAAATGTCAGCTTTAAAACAAAGTAATTTTATTGTAAATACAAAATAATTGTATTTAAAATCATAAGTTTTAAAGTTTTAGCAATTAAATGCTACCTTGAAAGTCAAACATTTTCAAGTTTGAGGCTATGCTTGAGTATGCAAGATGGTATTTATAAACTTGCATCATATGCATTTCATTATTTGCTTTCTTATCTTGTAAGTCAAGTTCTTTTTTGTTGACAAGATGTATAAGCATTCTGAGTTTCCAGTCAAATCCGATTTGCCATGTTGATTTCAGAGTCCTCTCAACTATTTTTTAAAGTTACTAAGCTTAGAAAAATAAAATATTAAAATAGTATAACAAATCCAAATAATTTTATTAGAATGGAAATATTGGTGCAGTAGCTACCAGTTAACTATATTCTCTAAGCTAATATTAGGGAATATGAGATACATTTTTATGTGTTATATTTCACATCTAGGTCAGCAGAAATTAAATGCATTTGTTTTCACATTTATGTATTTAAATAAAGAAAATGACTTCATAGGAAATTATATATCTGTAGCTAATGACTACATGTTGCCTGTACAAACTCTAAGAAGAATTAGAGTTTCTTCTAAGGAAGAAGGCAGATGAGGAAGAAGATGGCAGATGAAAAATTACAGTTTTGGGGATATCTTACAAACTGAGCACCTCTCAACTCAGAAGAGTGGGTTTTTCCTGCAGAAGTTAAAACTATAAAAAGCTATAAAAATCCCATTTAATAATCTAATGTAACATCATATAATAACATCATATAATTTACTTGACATTTACTCTGTCAATAATTTCAGAATAATACATTTTTATTTCTAACAGGAAGGAACATTTCTTTCTACTTATTACTGTAGAGTTTAATACAAATTAAAATAATTAAGTTAAATAAAATTTTAATAAAATATTAGCTATAACTTCTATAAATCAATAATATAAATTCTAATACACAGTCTTTATACTAATGCAACTGTGCAAAGTCAATTCTATATTTCAAGTGAGTTTAAATTCACATTTCTATTAAGCTAGCCTTTTTCACAAATTTGATTACTGAAAAGAACATTATTTGTAGCTAGGCTCAGTGGCACACCCTGCAATCCCACTCCTTAGAAAGCTGAGGCAGTAGGATCACATATTTGAGACTAGCCATAGCAACTTAGCAAGATCCTGTTTTACAATAAAACATTAAAAAAAAAAAGGATTGGGATGTACCTTGTTAGTAGAGCACCTCTAGGATCAATCTCCACTGCTGCTGGGAAAAAAAATTATTTGTTGTGCAGAACATATAATAATAATATTTTCAGGTATATAACAATAACATGTACTGGAAGCTCTATTATGTGTTTTACAAAGATTATCTCCATATTCTAATCAAATTGTTTTTAAGGAAGGCAAAACTATTAATAAATTTAGATTAGAGGAGAGAACACAAAAACTGTAATGCATCTGGTGCTTGGAGGATCTAAATGAAGCATTCAACTCAAGACCTGACTGAGCTGATGATTTCGTAAGTCTGTTGCATTACCATAATGTTTATTTAAAATAACAAGAAGCAACATTTACTTAGCAAGAGTCAGTTTAACAGGTGTCTGTCATACTTCTTTTCCAGTCTTCACAAAATCCTTGAAGAGAAAATCTCTGATATTTTACCATACTAATTCAGAACAATTTTTCCAATAATTATTAAATAAAATAGATTTGGAATTTCTTATAATTCACAGAAGAAAATTGTGCATCCAATTTTGGGGAAAATGCCAATAACAAATAAGCAGGCAAAGAAAATATATGGCTATGTCAAAGAATGTTTATCTACCTAAAAAATAGAGAAATCAACTCAGCCTTCATGTATAGCAAATATACCAACAGTACCAACAATATCTTCCAATACCAAAAAGTGCTGTCACCAAAGCTTTGCCCACAATCGATGTCAGAATGAGAAAGTATCAAAAGATTACAGGCAAACTTCTAGAATTATAACTCTTCACATTGTGTTTCAATGCCATGTTTCTTAGAGTTATAGCTGAAAAAAGTAGAATTTACTTTTGTGATTAGTATCACTTACACTCTTTTTTACCAATTACTAAATCATATTCCTCACCAAATGTTAATTACATTTTTGGCCAGGTTTAACAAGGTATCATTTATATACAGTAAAATTCACCATGATTAGGGTCAAATTGTGAGTTTAGACAGATTCACACAACACAACCCTATCACAGTCAAGAATCAGAAGAGTGACTTTGCCTCTGGTATTCCATTTTCCTTCTTACAATTGATCTCCCAACACTGTCAGTACCTGGCAACTTATAACCTGCTTTCTTTCTCTGTATTTTTTTTCTTTTACAGAATGTCATATAGTTTCACAAAGCAGGTATCCTTTTGAATCTGGCTTCCTTCACTTGACTTTGACATGCATCTATGCTGTTGCATATGTTAGTATTTTCTTTCTGTTTATGACTAAGAATTTTATTCTATGAACTTACCCCAGTGAATTTAATTATTTAATAAGTAAAAGACAGATTATTTCCAGATATCAGTGATTATATATATTGAATTTCAATGCTTTGTCTTTTTCTATCATAGTATATGCTCAGTAATAAGCAAATAAAAGCAAAATAAAAATGGGTAAAAGTTTTGAACAAATGCTATAACAAAACATATATGTGTGGGTGTATATGTGTATATATATGTTATACACATATAACAAGTAAGAAACAAAGTATGTACTCACTATGTATTTATCAAGGAAATTAAAATCCAAACCAAAATTAGATGTATATTCAAAGACCAAAAGAAAAACATCACAATGTCACAGCTGCCAAGGATACTTATAAGCTGAAATTTCCATGCATTGTCCAAGGGATACAACATGATATATGACTTTGTAAAGCAGTTTGGCAGTTTCTTGTGAAATTATACATATATTTACTATAAAGTCGATTCAACCTGGTCCTATGAATGAACCCAAGATAAAGAACAATTATGCTTGCACAAAAACCTCCACCCAAAGGTTTATCTGTCTGCCTGTGTTTTTACAAAATATACAGATTGACTATCATTGTCCAAACTGCTAAGGAGTAGAAACTTTTTTTTCAATTTCTTAATGTTTGTGTATATATAATAAGAGGAAACATAATGTAAATACACAATTTGATTATACACCTTATCCACCTATACTGAAGGAAACTTTATATAATGTTTTAATATTTTGAGCTTGAAACAAAGTTTTATTTTGTGGCATTTCCCATTTGTGGCATCTTATTTGTGCTTAAAATGTTATAGAGTTTGGAGCATTTCAGATGTTTAGATAATAAATCTACTTTATTTTAATATTCAGAATGTGCTACATATATATTATATTCATATATAAATATATTTTTATATTCATGTGTCCTTAGTAAATATTAGTTGTGTAGTTTTCTCTTAATGTCTTTTAATTTCATCATTTGAGCAACATCTGTTCAGTAACTGAATATTTTCAGTTTCATAAATTCTAATTTGTCATTTTTTGCTTATGATTTTTTTTATATTTTGATTTAAAAATATTTGAGTAATTCAGTTACAAAGCAAGCAGCATTCATATCTGTAAAGAAGTCTTATAGTTTTAATTTTACTTGAGCACATTTGGGTTAATGTGAGCTATGATTGAAGTTCTTTATTATGTATGTAGATGTCCAAAATCTTCAGCCAATCCTTCCTTCAACATTGCTGACATTCAATTCATCACATTTGTGTACTTCTTATTTTTATGTTTAGTTGAGCTGTATGACAAAAGCTTTCCCTGTAGCAGGAATTTTTATACACTGCATCTTTAAAGTAAGCATTGAAATTAATGTGATTCTGAAACTTTTCTCTAAAAAAAATGAGCAGAAGAATCATAAAAAAATCTATTTGGTACACTACAATTCTGTTTTATATTAAAAAAAAAACTCTAAAATATTGTCGGGTTAAAAAAATGACACCTAACACAAGGGAACAAATTCATGTATGAATGACAGCACATCTCTGATCAAAAACTATTAAATCCAGAAGAAAACTTTAAAAAAGAGAGAATACTTTAACATATTGGAAAGAAAAGAGTATACAAACTTTGTAGTGTAAAACTGTGCATGTAGTGAATATATCCTTTAAAAATAATGTCAGATTTTTACAAATGCACAAAAGTTGATGGAATTTATCATCAGTAGACAAGTTGTAGAAATTTCTAAAAGCATTTTTTTTCAGGCAGAAGGAAAGTGATATTACAGAGAAATATGGATTTACAAAAAGGGTCATCTCTGGAAGTGGTAAATATTTGGGTAAGTAGAAAATACATTTAAGCATATATTTAAAATTCTTAAAATATAATTGGCTACTAATATGCATAAACATCTACTTACACATATATGCCACATGTGTACATATGTATATGCATATAATAACATGTACACATTCATATATATATTTATGTCTATACTTAGACATAAGCAGAATAAATTTATGGGCAATGATAACACAAAACACATAGGGAAAAGACTAGGATTTTGTCATAAAAATTTTAACCTATAAAATTTTTGTACAGTATTTGAACTTAGACTGTATTATCATTAACATCCTGTAATTTAAAATTTAAATAAGCAATACTAAACTTTTTTTAAAATTAAGTATGGTAATAAACCGTTAACCAAAACAATAGGGAAAAAAGCTTAATTTTAAAAATGTTTAGAAATGTTTATTGTGGTTGGGCACAACTATAATTTCAGGGACTCTGGAAGCTGAGACAGGAGGAGAGCAAGTGTGAAGCCATCCTCAGAACCTTAGTGACACCCTGTCTCAAAGTGATGGAAAAGGCTAAGAATTTAACTTAGTGCTAGAGCAGTGCTGGTCTATTCTCAACTGTTGTAAAACAAACAGACAAAAAGGAAATGCAATAAGCGGTTTTCATGACAGATTTTCAAGGGAAATTAAGGGAAAAGATCAAAAGACAGGTAAGATAAATATAAAGCAAATGGTAAAACACTCACCTGATCAACAAAAATGGATGGGATAAAACCCACCTAGCAAACACTCATAATACTAAAAACAAACAAACAAACAAAAAAATCTCTGAAGTCATTTAGGACTATCTCACATGAAGATGCCTTCATAATAATGATTCATAATGATATTTGAAGAAAACCATGAGGAAAAATGAATAATCCCAAGTAGGACTGCACCTCATATCATAGTTCAATATATATATATATATATATATATATATATATATATATATATATATTTATATAATTTACAACAAAATCTATATCTGTATGTGTATATATATACCCACAACACACATAACAAAAACTGATAACCCCTAAAGAATTAGCCAAATCCACAATACTGTTCGGAGATTTTAGCATTTCTTTTAGAATTTATTAGTACTGAAATATTCAAAATAATCCATAAACATTGCTATTTTAAGTATTAATAATATATTTTAAAATATTAGAAATAAGATTGAATATATTACCTTTCAGGAAAACTCCACACACAGGAAAATTATTTTCAAGAACAGATATAGCATTCACTAAATCAACCACATTTTGGTTCAGTATGTCTCAAGAAATTCACAAAGCGATTAAAAACACACAAACTACAAATTCAGGACAAAATAACACTTAGCTAGAAATCCATTAGAAAATATATGAAATATTTTATGAATATTTGAGTATTGAATAGTATATGTTAGTTAGGGTTTGGATCTTAGGAGTTCCCAAAAGGCCATATGTTAAAGACATGGTCATCAGCTTGTAGCATTATTTGGATGTGACTGAATTGTTAAGAGGTAGAGCTGTGTGAGAGGAAGCTAGATCACAGGGGGCATGCTCTGGAAAGGGATATTGGGACCTCGGCCCCTTTCTCTCCCTTTCTCTTTCTCTCTCTCTCTCTCCCTAACCCCCCACTTCTCTCTTTCTCCATGCTTCCTAGCCACTATTAGGTGCGCAGCCTCCTCCATGACTGGCACCCCAACATGATGTTCTGTTTCTCTGCAGGCCCAAAGGTAATAAGGCTCAGTAACCATAAAAAAAAAAAAACCACAAACCAAAATAAAAATTTTCCCCTTTTATTTATACTAGACATTTTTTATAGCAACAGAGACTTGAAAAATACATCATACTTATGAACAAATCATTGGTAAAAAATTAAATCATAATAGAAATTATAATGTTTTAAACTAAATTAAAGTAAAACATAATACATAAAAAAAACTTGTGGGATATAAGCAAATGAGTGCTCAGTATAAATTTATACCTTGATTAAAACAAGAAATAAGGAGAAAATAAAATCTAAAGTAAATAGTAGGTTAACAGTAAGGATAAAACAGAAAATCACTGAAATATGTAAAGGAAAAAATAAGTGAAAATAGTGAAATGAAAACTGATTTTTTGAACATATGAATATGATTAATCAATGTTTTTCTATCTAGTCAAAGAAAAACAGAACATTTGTGGCCAATATCAACAATGAAAAAGAAAACCTTAGCCAAACTCAGTGGTGTACACCTGCAATCCCAATGGCTTAGGAGGTTGAGGCAGGAGTTCAAAGCCAGTCTCATCAACCTAAGGAGGCCCTAGGCAACTAAGTGAGAAGCTGTCTCTAAGATAAAAGAAAAAAAAAAAAAAGAAGTAATGGGGATATGGTTCAGTGGTTAAGTGCTCCTGAGTGTATCCCCAGTCCCCCACCCCACCAAAAAAAAAAAAAAAAGAAAAACTTTGAATAGCTATAACACAATAAACAATAATATATGATAAATATATCTATTGAAATAAATTTAACATCTTAGTTGAAATGGAAGATTCTTTTCAAGATATCAATTAATAGCACTCATCAAATAACTGAATAATCTGAATAATCCTTAAATTTTTTTGACACATAGTAGATTAAACTGTATACAATAATTGAAGTCCAGACCTATGTGATTGCAATGGTGACCTCTACAGAAAACAATCAAAAATTAAATAAATAACAACTATTCTATACAATTTTACACTATTCTGAACAGTAATACTGAAGATAAAAGAATGGCATACATTACTCATCTCCTTTTATAAAGACAGTATTACCATTAAACTAAAATTTTTTAAAGATCCTAAATAAAAAGACTAATATATTTCAACAGAGTGAAGAAACTAAACTTAACATTTATTTTACCAAATTAAATATTGTATATAGAAGGAGAAAAATCATGATATACTGAGATTCATCACAGGAATGAGAAATGATCTAATAGTCAAAATGAATTCATAAAATGTATCTTATTAACTGAATGCTTAAGAAAATGAATGATTATCTCATTAGAAATAGAAAAAGGCATGTGAATAAAAGAAAAACATTATTTTCTTTCTGTACTGGGGATTGAAATAAGAGGCATTTTACGACTGAGCCACATCCACAGCCCTTTTTATGTTTTATTTTGATACAGGGTCTCATTAAGTTGCTTAGGGTATCTTTAAATTGCTGAGACTATCCTTGAACTTGCAATCCTCTTGTCTCATCCTCTCAAGTCACTGGAATTACAAATGTGAACCACCATGACTACCTGAAAAAACAAAACAAAACAAAATTGTTTCTTCATAGAAGGAAAGAAGTCTTAGAAAATCAAGAATAGAATGGAATTATTAGGAAAATTATTAAGAAAATTGTTAGGATGTCAATTTTCTTCCAAATGATCTGCTGATCATATAGAAGATCATTTATTTCTAAGAAAATGCAAATTTAAACCACTGTTAATAAAAAACCACTACAAATACTTTAATGTGTAAAAAAAAAAAAAAAAAAGCTTGACAGTGTCAAATCCTTTTTAATCCATGTGACAATCTGAAATCTCACACATTATCTGTGGAATGGCAAAATGCATTTCCATTGGGAAGCTGTTCAGCAGTTTCTTATAAAGTAAACATATCATGTGACCCAATAATCACAATTTTATGTATTTTCCCAAAAACAAAAATATATTCTCATGAAACTATTTGTGTAAATATTTTAGTCATGGATTTTTGCATTAGAAGAAAAATGGAAATAACCTAATGACCTTAAACTAGCAAATGGATAAATTAATATGGTCTATACCTTCAATGGAATACTACTTACCAATAAGAGGACAAACTACAGGTGAATATAACTTCAATAAATTGCAAAAGCATGTTGATTAGAAGAACTCAGAGAAACAAAATGTTTACATTGTAAGTTTACATTTGTGTGAAAATCTAGCAGTTCAATTAGTGGTTGCATGACCTCAAAAATGAGGAAAGGGTATTGACCCTAAATTGTAAAAACATTTTGGTATGATGAAAATATCTTGTATGATTTTTCCCTATAAATCCTTCCTCTCTGTTTATCTTAAAACATCATATAATATACTTTCAATTTATGAATTTAATTTCCTTAATGGATTTTACAGAGTATGTGATGAAGCTATTTTCAAGCACTGTCTTTAGTTTATCCAATGAATGTTGACTGTCTCTGTTACATTTCAATTGAATTCACTCCCTTACACTATTTTCTTTCCTAGAGTCTCAGATGCAAATACATTCTCAAACAGTTAAGACTCGAGAGTTATAACCCAATCATATTAATCCACTCCCTTTGCAATGTGATTAATTTTGTTTCTGTTTTTGTTTTGCTTTCTGGTTGTGGCACTGGAGAATCGGCCCAGTAGCATTCTCCTACCAAGCTGCATCTTTCGTGTCTTTTCATTTTTTAAATTTTGAGATAGGATCCTGTTAATTTTCCCAGCTGGCTGTGAGTTTCTGGTATTACAGGTGCACACCCCCACATCTGCTGCAAAGTGATTGAATTAAATATGTGCATGTGTCAGAATTCTGTTCCTTTTCATTTATTGTTTAAATGACCATCAAACACTGAAAAATTTCAAATATTCATATATTGCTTATCAAACAGCTGTGTCTTTATTCTGTCATATGTAGCCAAATTAATTCATAATTACAAAGAGCAGGGATTATAAACACATATACAATCTAACTCTAAAGTTAACACACTTGGAAAACTATATAGCATAAAATAAGGTCTGAGTGTCACATTGTAACTTAAATTTTTATCATTACTATTGGCCTTTATTTTCATAATCTAAAATCTTTCAATATTATCTCTATTAAACAATACCCACAGATTGTATTAGGAAATTATTGAGATAACCTGCACAAATAGCTAAAGCATTCCCTAGTTCACAGTTGGGCAGAACATACAATTTGCTGGATAAATCAGAATATTTTTCAGAATGAAAAACTGCATATTTTTAAAACTAGATAGATTCAAACCAAGGAAAAATATTTTTGTCCAATTATAGAAATGGACAAGTATATACATGCATAAGAAATAAAAGCAATACAAAACAATGCTTATTCTTATGCAATACTAAATTATTCCTACTATTCTACTATACGATACTATGCTGCTGTTTTTATTTATGTTATTGCTGGATACAACCCAGAAAATCTATCTCCTGTAACTAATTATATTCCACTCAGAATTTTGAAAAACAGGTTTTGTGGTCTTATCCACTAACATTTAAGAATTGATTCAAAATTTGATAATTCTTATGATTTTTCGACTGACCTTTTGTCTGATTTCAATAATGAGGCTATGATTTAAATATTTTATTATCTAAATATTTCCTAAGTTTTCTTTCTAATAAACATTATTGACACAAAAATAGTACAAATAATTTAACATGGATATACATATGTTTTAAAGGCAAAGTAGCTTTAACATTTTACAAAATCAAAAATATATAATAATAATTTTGTTTCAGTATTTTGGTACAATGAAAATATTGGTATTTTATCCCTTTTAGCATTAGCTTTCTTATTAAAAGTGTGATAAAAGATCTTACAATGATTTGTTTTAATAAATTTTAATTAAACTCAAAATGCACTCATGAGCTTTAAAAACACATGTTATTTTTCTAGGCAGTTAATAAATGTCATTAAATTATTAGGGACTTGTGCATACTGAATTTAACAGAGTATCAATTCTAAACTCAAACTATTTCAAAAATCATACGCTATTAGTTTAAAATATGTGGAAATTTATTCATGATATATCTCTAAGTATATATACAGAAATTAAATAATCAGAAAAGCATTGTAAGTATTTAAAATCATATGTTGATTATAAATATCCATTCAGTGTTAACATAGTCTTGAGAATAAAAATTCTCTTAAGGACAGATATATCAAAGCTTAGGTAAATTTATGAATGTGATGATGGGTTACCAAGTATAATGTTTTTGACATTTTAGCTTTGTATTTAATCTAAAGGAGTCTTACGTAGAATCAGAATCAGACTTTAAGAATACTAAACATCAATTGTCACATCTCAAGTATATAGCAAATTATTTAGATGATGTACCTAATTGTGTTTAATTTGCTTACTAGGCTGACTTGAGAAGATTCTAAAAAAGAAGGAAAAAATAGGTTGAAAATAAATCAAAAGTACAAAAGTCAGAAAAGCAATTTGTCATTTCATCACTTTTCCCGAAAAGTTATCTCTGCAGCCCTGCATGTATGTACTAGATTTGGTGGCTAGAAGAAAGAAAAATTTTTCATAATCCTCTTTCACCTTTTATATGCTGATTCATTAGAAACCTGGATGATAAAATGAGAACAGAGAAAATGTTTTAGGTGGGCAGAAGGGCACAAACAAAAGAGAAGGCTCAGAGTTTCAAGAGGTCACAAATAGCGTGGCTTAAAAGAAACACAAGAAAGGGAATCCAAATCCCATCTGTTTTCACAATCTCTTGTAAATAAAACCTTTGCATAGTTCCCAGAACATACCTGATCCCTATTTCCAGGCTCTTTTGTGGCAGAAATTATCCTATTCCTATTCCATACTACTTGGAAAACCACAAGATTTCAAATAGGCAATTTTTACACACACTTGGGGCTCAGACATAAAAATGTGGGCTATAACAGTGTATGTGAGCCAGGCCTGGTGGCAAATGCCTATAAACTCAGTGGCCCAGGAGGCTGAGGCATGAGGATTGCAAGTTCCAAGCCAGCCTCAGCAACAGTAAGGTGCTAAGCAATTCAATGAGACCCTGTCTGTAAAATACAAAATAGGGCTGGGGATGTGGCTCAGTGGGCCCCTGAGTTTAATTGCTGGCACACACACACCAAAAAAAAAAAAAAAAAAAGTGTAAAGGATGTTTAAATCAAAGGATTTAATGTAATACCTTGGTTTTCCAAAAATGAGAGAAGTTTACAGTTAAGCCTCTGCTTGGTAATGCAAAGTTAGTAAGAAAACTTGTCTGCAAAGGGGATTTGGAAATAAGTGCCAGTGGAAAAGGAGAACATAAAATCCCAAAGGATGGGATCCAAAAATGAACCAAGAAAGAGCCATGTGTGTACAGGTATAAGCTATGGACAGTTCAGGATGAGAATCAAGAAAAAAGCATTGGCTTCCGCAAGAGGAAAACTTACTAAGACTGCTTTCCTTGGACAAATAGGCATGAAAGTATGCTTATAGTGTATTAAATAGATAACTTGAAATTAAAAAAAGGAGAAAATTAGTTTACAAAACTGTCTCAAGGAGTGTTTTATAAGCTGGGATACAGAATAAGGAATAAAGCTGAGTAAACTTTTGGCACCGTTTCACAGTGCTTAGTATCAAAAGAAAAAAGATAAGGATGCTTATTACATGTTTTTATAAGAGTTGACAAAATTTAGTAAATAGTAAATTACAGACTTCAAAAACCTGTTTTATCTACTTGATAGTCTGTGTTGGTATCTTCAGAGCTGTTACATACTATTATGTAAATATCTAATCACTAACACACTGTGCATTACTTACTTACTCTATCCTATGTAAAGATGCTATTTCATTGGTTTTTAAACAGATGTCCTTTAGGACTCACACAAATGGGAACTCACCACAGTTGTTGTATCTACTAGGTAGTTTTCGTTTTTTAGCATTATTTTCCATTATCTAATTTGTAAAATTTCCACCATGAAAATGTTCTCTTTCATTTGCTCTTTGTTGCATGGACTTCTCATTGCCTTATGGGTACATTATGAAACAGTTATCTTATTTCATAGAATCCAGTTCAGTTGTTATGAAAAGATTTTCAGATTGATCCTTCTGCTTTCTTCCACTATTATTATATTTGGTATAGATTTCAATTAATCAAACTAGAATGTCTCTCTAGAGTAACATTCATTGCTAAGATTTATTTCCAGATATAATTATTACTTAACACAACACATGTTGGTGATGATTGAGTAGAAAATGAGAAGGCAGATATCATTATGAAATATCATGGTTAAGATAAATCTCATTGACAAGATGAGGTTTAAGAAAAATAAATAAATAGAGGAGCGAGTTATCAATGTAGATGTCTGTGGGTGAGAACACTGTTCCAGGCAGAAAAAATAGCAGTCAATGCAAATGCCCTGAAACAGAAGGGAATTTTATCTTCAACAAAGGCCAAGGGGCAGTAAAGCTAACTTAGAAAAAATAACTAGAAATGTAACTGGAGATAAATTCAGAAAACCAAGTGTATGCAAGTCAATGCACTCATTAATTAATGACATTCTAGTTATTCTGCTTTCCACTCTGAGGTGTATGATTACATAATTTAGTGCAGCAGTTCACTCTGGTTACTGAGAATAAACTGAAAGAACAAAATGTTGGAAATAGGAAGACAAGCTCTTACCAATGATAAAGAAAATATAATTAATTAAACACAGATGAGAAAAAAAATTGAGAAGCGCTATTTGGATGAGGAATATGAGAAAAATACATAAAGATAATTTAAAGGTTTTAGCGTGGGTAAGGGATTGGTTATTAACTGAAATCAAGAAGGCTACTTGAGTATACATCAAGGTGTGAAGGAAATTAGGAATTCTTGTTTGTATAGGTGATTATCAAGATACCTGTTCATCATTTAAGTAGAAAGTTGTACATAGAAAGCTGGAACTTAGAGGAGACATCTGTGGTAGAGGCATAAAATCATGAGTTGTAGATACAGAGATGACATTTGAAGCCATAAGCCTTCATGTAATCACTGAAAGAGAGGGAATGGGGAGAGAATGGTATTAATGACTGAGCCCTAGAACACTCCAATATTAAGATTTTGTGTGGAATAAAAAGAACCAGAAATCATATAAAATGCTATTGATAGGTGATGTTATAAAGAAAACCAGAAGTTTGTTATATCCTCTAAGCCAGTTAAATAAAGCATGTTAAAATTATCTGCAGATCCTGAAGGCATATCATAAAACATGAGAACTGAAATGAGTGTTATTGTACATAGTAATGTGTAAGTTAGTATTGACTTCAAAAAGAATAACAGACCTTCAAACCTCAGTAGTGAGTTTGAAAGTGAATGGGCAGACAGGTGGATGAAGACAAAAATAACAAGCTTGTTTTGAGGATGTTTTACTGTGGTTGCCTTTAAAGGACATAGACATTGGTTAGCAACATATGGAGGACACTTATTCAACATGAAGTTTTTGGACCTGCTTTTAAATAAAATATAGAGAGATGCAAGTGTATTTGTGCCGTATATTAATTTCCTATTTCTTTTCCTGAAACTGCGAATTTTTTAGCTCAAAACAATATAAATTCTCTTATAGAGATAAATAGGTGAAAATAATCATAGAATAATCAAACCAAGGTTATGACAAGATTGATTCTTTCTGATATGTCTAAAGGAGAATCCATTTGCTTACCACTTTCAATTTTTAGGATTGTATTATGTGAATTCCTTGGCTCATGGCCCTTTTCTCTGTATTTTGGACTTATAACTCAGTACCTCGGACACTGCTCTGATTTTACCCTCACTTGCCCTTTCTTACTATGATATTTTGCTTCCTTTTTATAAGGAGCCCTGTGAGTACATTGGGTCCAATTGCAAAATCAAGGATTTTGTCCCAATTCAGGATCCTTAACTTAATCACATCTAAAAAGTTCTTTTTCCATATATGTTGTGATAGAAAGTTTTATTTTCTGTGACCAAAGTACCTGGTAAGAACACCTTATAGAAGGAAAAGTTTTGAAGGTTCAGTCAACAGATGGCTGGCACCATTGCTCTGCACCCAAGATGAGGCAGAACGTCATGGTGGAAAACTATCACAGAGGAAAACCACTCAGTTTGTAGCAACCAGGAAGAAGAGAGAAAGAGAATAAGAAGTCAGAAACAAAATATAATACCCCCAAATCATAACCCAGTAATGTACTTCCTCCAGGAATATCCCATCTGCCTTCAGTTACCATACAGTGATCCACTCAAATTATTAGTTCATTAAATGGATTAATCCACTGATAAGATCATAGCTCTCATAATCTAATCATTTCACCTTTAAATATTCCTGTATTGACTTCTACATTATATTTTGGGTAGACACCTCATATTCATAATATTCCACCCTGGACCCAAAAGCTAATGTCTGTCTCACAATGCAAAATGATTGATCTCACCTCAAAGAGTCCCCATCGTGTTAATTTTTCTATCATTGCCGAAAAGTCTAAGTCTAAGGTCTCTTCTGAGATTAAAGGCAAATTTCTGGATGTGAGCACCTATAAAACTCAAAACAAGTTATATGTAGCCAATGTACAGTGGCACAGAGAAAACTTTCACATTCCAAAAGGGAGGAATAGGAGCAAAGAAATAAGGAATGAAATGAAACAAGACCAAAATCCAGCTAGGCAAAAATGTCCTTCAACTGCAAGTCATACTCCAACACATTGGCAAAATTGGATCACAGAAGGGTTTGGGCAGCCCCACTCCTATTACCTTGCCAGTTGCAACCACATGGCCTCTCTTCTGAGCATAGTATGTTCAATTCCTGTTGCAGCTTTTTTCTGCACATATTTTACATTTTGGCATCTCTTAATTCCTGGGGTCTTCATTTCAAATTAAACTTCATTCTCCCATTTTTACTCTTTGCCATTTCAGGAGCTGTCTCCCAGGGATTCCAACTCTACTGCACTTTCCTTGGGCTCCAATAGTTTCCTTCAAAATTGTATGTCTAAGCATCCATCACCCCTTAACTTTGGCACCCTGCATTCCTGCAGAACCAGAGCCAAATGGAAAACTTCAAGGTATACAATCTTAAGCCCAGCTATAGCAAAAACCAGAACACCTTGAATTACAGATATAGAGGCCTAAGAGTGCCTAGGTGGCTAAGAAAAGTCAATTGGATCCTGGGAAGCAATTTCCTAGGTATCTTGTTTAAGCAGGGTACCCTAAAGTTCTCTTAAAAGAGTTTTCACTTTTATACCCTTGAGCCTGCCCTCAAGGGAATCTTTCCTGTTGTCTCTGTGCACAATGTTTAACTTCTTCTTAATGGTTGGAATGTTTTTAATAACCATGCCTTCCTTGACCCCAATTCAACATACTTCTCCTCTGCAAGTTTTTCTAGTACTTCCTATCTGCTTTTTGTTTCTTGTTATGGTTTGGATGTGAGCTATCCCCACAAGTAATCTTATATTTGGCAATGCAGGAATGTTCATAGGTACAAGGACTTGCCTATGGAACCTATAACCTCATCCTTGAATTAATCCATTAGGCAGATACATAATTTGAATGGAGTACTGGGTGACAATTGCGTTTGGTTGGGACATGGATGGAGGGAGCACTTCAGTTAGAACATGCCTTTGAGGTTTATGCTTTGTCCCTGTCTCTTGTTCTTTCTGTCTTCTCTGCTTCTTATCTGCCATGAGCTGAGCAGTTTGCCATATGTTACCACCTGGCAAAAACTTTTCTACATTTTTGCCATGTCTTGAGACTGAGTGAGGTTATACTTAAAGGTGATGGACTAATTACTCTGGAAGAGGTAATTTCAAGGCACAGCATTCAGGTGGTTATGGGGGTATTACTGGTGACTTTTATCCTAATGTACTATGAGAATCAGAAGTGTTTTAGCTTTTATTCACCATAACCAAAGCAACTGATAAAATGACTTAAAGGAGAAGTTTATTTTGGCTTATGGTTTCAGTCCATGGTCACTGACTCCATCATTTTGGGATTGCAGTGAGGCAGGTCATTGTGATAGAAGGTCATGGCAGAGGAACTGAAATAGCTCATCTGTATTGAAAGAAGGGAAACCACGTTTTATGAGTAGTGGTAGTGGTAGTAAAATTGACATGGAGGGAGAAGTCAAAATATCTTTTTAGATTAGTGGGACATTACTGAGTACTTCTGCCTCAAATGACAGCTAATGTGACTCTGAATTTTAAACTGAAGTCATTGTAAACTTTCTGACCAAAACTTTTCAAGTTCACAAATTTATTTTATTTGTTAAGATGTACTCATTAAGTACTGACTATTTGCTAATAACTAGTAGTAGGTAACAATTCACTTAAGAAATGTATTATAACATCAAGAAGTGTTCTTTCAGGGCTGAGGTTGTGGCTCAGCGGTAGAATACTTGCCTGGCTGTGTGAGGCACTGGGTTAGATTCTCAACACCACATATAAATAAATAATATAAAGGTCTATAAACAACTAAATAAATATAAATAAAAAAGAAGTGTCATTTCTACCTCATCTGGTTGAATAACTCTTCAAATCCCTGAACAAACACTCTCTTTGCACTCTTGGTTAACTAGTGGATTCATCCAGAGATGACATCTTACATTATAGGCTAGATAAAATGTTCATATTCAAAATATGAAACAAAAATAAATTTTCCTTAATGTTCAGTATAGTTTATTGTTGTTGTTTTGTTCTGTTGTGCACAAGCTTCTCTTTTTCAACAGTGTATATATTTACTTTCAGATCAGCAAATCATATGGCTCTATTCTGCTTTTTCAGAATTTTAACAGATCTGGTGGCTGCATTGTATATCTGTTTTACATCAGTGTGACCAAAATACAAGAACCACTTAGAGGAAGAAGGGTTTATTTTGCTCTTGGTTTCAGAGTATCCATTGCATGGTCACCTGGTTTAATTGCTTTGGGCCTGATGTGAGGTAGAACATCAAAGGAGGAAGGGTGCAGTGGAAAAAAGCTGCTCAGCTCATGGAAGCCAGAATCATAGAAAAGGAAAGAAAGAAGCCAGGGTCCTCAAGAAGGATCCTTCCAGGGCCCATTTCAAGTAACCTAACCTTCCATTTAGGTCCCTTGTCTTAGCCCCACCTCTGAACCTTGTTTATTGCAGAGTAGGGTTTCCACACCTGAGCTATGCAGGACATTCCAGGTCCAAACCATCATGACTATCTTGACCAAAATGTCTCTGAGCATCCTGGTAGAGCAATACATATTTTATGAAATTCAAACTCAGCTAACTCATTGATTTTTCTACTTAGGTCTCTGAATTTTTAGCAGAGAGATTGAAGAGCAAGTAAAAACATGAAAGTCAAGACAACAGTGCTAAATTCACAGTGGGAATAAAATCAGGTGGTATTTCTTTTGTTTTCTAATCTGTTTCCAAGTTGAAAATTTATCTAGTAAAGCCTACATGTCTCCACTCGTTTTAATAAACTATTATTGTTTTTCCTAAATTCAACAGTTGATTTCTTGTTACTTAGTACGTTATACTTTGACTTATATATTAATTCCAAAGACTTTTATTTCAGTCCCAGAGAAATAGGGCATGCAATCAGAAAATGTCTATATATGTATCTGTCAGTATGTACTAGTAATCATTCAAAATGGATTTGGAGTTATACCCTAAGGCAAGGTAGAATTTAATCCCTTTGAAAGGAGGAGGGTGAGTAATACAGATGGGGAATGGAAAAAAGAGACACATAGTGAGCATTGGTAGAAGCAAGTTTGAGGACCAAAGAGAAAAGACTAGATGAAGCAAAGTATTCCCTCGAAGAAGGTGCCAAGCCAACAGAATTATAAAGGTTCCTTTAGAGTTTGAAAGATGACATTTAAATGCTAAGAAAAAAAATGTAGCTGAAAATATAGCTACCTTTAAATCATTGGGTTAATATAGACACAGATGGCAATGCAGCTCTTGGGGCCTGTGATAAAAAAATAAGAAAAATAGGTATAAAATATATCTAATTATATATTAGTGTACTCTGTGTGGTGGTGTTTGTGTGTGCCTGGGAAACTGTGCATCAGACAAGGAAGAGATTCTAATTCCAACATTTTATTTTTCACAAAAGAGAACGTTCCTCACAGGGAAGGAAGAGTATCAGAGGACGTTTATCAGTTTGAGAAATACATGCAAGTATTTCAATTATCTTTTTATAGTTTTGCTAATTCCATAATGTAAACAACATTATCAATCTTGCACTGATGAAGAAAATAAAACACAGATAGTTTAACTCAATTTCTAAAGTTCATGAAATAGATAAGCAGAACAGCAAATATTTTCAAGGTTTGGCATTGATTAAGACACTTAATTTCTTTCTACTCTGGAAATTTTGAAGTACATATACATTCAATCACAGTACCTTGTGTTAGAACAGATTCCAAAATAAGATTGGAATATGATTTTTTTTCTGTTTTTTTTTTTGTAATTCTGCATGCCTCAAATATTTTTCAGTGTAACATATGTGAACACTGAAGGCTAATACAGTAATAAAAGATTTCTACATCTATTAGGAAAACAATTAGGCATGAATCAAAAAGAAACAATTATTCATGATTCTATAAAAATATTTCCACCATGGAAACCAAATATAAATGTCTGTTTTATTCATGTGAAGCAAAATCTCTGATTTCTTCTTTAGCTTAAACCATAGCTTATTTTACTAAAGGCATATATGAGTTATTATTCACCGTGATGTTTAATTAATTTCAAACTCTTCTCTACTGCTATTTCTTTAAGGTGTCACTTGAAGGACATCATGAGATTTTGATTTTAATTAAGTCATGATTCTGTTGAAATCCTAAACTTGAATACTCCCATTCAATTAATCTTGATTTGTTCCCTAGATGAAATAAGTACATTATTTTTTTAAAGTTTCAAGGCTTACAGGATTTCCTGTGGGAATACTTTATATAAAAACTATGTTTATGATTAATTTCTTCTGCACCACACTGAATTTTTTCCCTGAAATGCTTATAATATGCCTTCATTCAGCGAGAATAACAAAAGATCATTCCTAGCATATAAAATGAAATTTTCATTCCTGAAAAAAAACCAGATTCAATTAAATAAATTTAACATTTCATAAAGGTTCTATGTTTGATTTTTAGTATTTGAAAACTGTCATTTGCTATTATTTATGGTAAAGTAGGTGATACTTTAAAAAGCTGAAATAATCTTATTAAAAATTCTCCATGTGTACATATTCCCCAGATGGTGACATGTTACTAAGAATCATTTTAGAAAAATAATATATGCATACAAACATTGACTAATTAAAAATATTACTTATTTGTAGGCCTATATTTTAAACTTCATTTTTTTCAATGGGAAGACTTAGCAGTAAATATTTGACATCCATCATTCTCTTTAATCATAGAAATATTATCATGTGAATAACTCACACTGTTCTTCAGTAAATGGCAAAGAAATTCATTGAGACAAAATTTATATAAATATATTTATACAATTTCATTGAGTTTACTAATTGACAAATTTCATTAGGACTGAAACCTTGCCCATATTATTTACTACTCTCCCTTCACAGGCTTAATGCTGTGCTTCTATGTGATACACTTGTACAAAATATTTTAAGAAGTTTATAAGTTTTCCTCTGGCAAATTCTGGCAGAGAATACGTTCCCATACCAGAAGCAACTATAACCTTTGAGCAAAGCTCTTTTTTCAGTTGTTGGACAAAAGCAGTATAATAATATGATCTCCCAAAATGAAGAATCTTGTGAAAGAAACTAAATATTCATTTGATTGTCTTTCTGGGTATAGTGTCCCCACTTGAGTTAAGGCTGCTGGACCCTAACACAGCACTATGTTTCTGCTGACAAAGGAGACAGAAATCAGAAGTCGTAACTGCTCCACTGTGTGGAAGCTGGGAACCATGTCAGTAGAGAGAAGGGTAGTGGTAGAAAACATTATGTGGCAGGAGGACATTGTTTTCTGCTGTGCATTGATAAAAACCTGGGGTATTTGCAGATTTTAGCACAAAAACTGCTCTAATACTGTGAGTGAAGAAGACATTGTAAATGTTGGGCATGGCTGGAAGAAATGGAATTCCTGCTAGACCAAGGGCAGAGACTTGTTACCCTAATATTTACCTGAAACTCCAAAAATCCATGCCCAGGTAGTCAGAGCCACTTTCTATTGAAGGACTTCTCTCTACCAGCCTTAGCAAGTGCAAAAGTAAAGGTCTTATAAATCTTTATAAGGTGGCAACAAAGTCTGGAGTCATTATACTAATTCTAATATCCAAAGTTTATTGTAAGGGAGGAAAAAAAATTTCCTCTTTCATCTTAGATCTTCTAGTTGGTACCACACAAACTAGGTGATAAAAAGGCAGAGTAACAACAATGAAATAGTGTATCAACCCCTATCTCCCACATAACATAGGCGAAGCCTCAGTGATGAGTAACTCACAAGGGTGGTTACAATCTGAACTTACACAGCATTGGTAATAGTCAATTCTCTATTGCTAAAGAGAGTAGAGATTGAGAATTTTAAAAAGAAAAGAGGCTTGTTTGGTTTCCAGTTTGGGATGCTGAAAATATATCATCAGCTGGTCTACTTGATTCAGCCTCTGGTGAGGACTCCCTTGGTTGGGTAACATTACAGTCAGTGGTGTCATGGTGGGAGTGACAATTAAAGGGAGGGATCAAATGATTAAATGAGAAGTAGAATATGTGGAGAGACCGGTGATGTCTGATCACTGGGCCTCACTTTTTTAAAGATTCATTACATTTTAATATTGCCACACTAAGAACCAAGCTTCCAGCACATGAACCCTTAGAGGACAAACTACGGCCATTCCCAAATCACAGTATCATTTTAATAAAGAATAATGATTTTATAGAGAAGTAACAAGAAAAAAAAAAACATTGGTTTAGAATTTTAGGAGCAAAATATTGTGGGTAGGTAATATCAATTGGGAAATGAGGTTTGTTTGTCCTTATTATCCATCTTTTTCATGGCCATAAACTTCCCTAGGAGAAATTTATGGCTGGTATCATTCTTCAAAAGTTTTATTTGAAAAATAAATTAAAAAAAACAAAAGCTTTATTTGATTTTATTTGAAAAAGGGGGGACTCTGGGAAGGCTTCTTCCTTCATCCACTGAATCTTAAATACCCCATCTCAAAATAGTACTTCTGCCGAAGTGGTATATTTTGGGTTGATACATTTTGATCCCCACTAGACAAATTTATATTATACAGTTTAAAACACCATGCAAGTATGTAATTTGGAAATATGCCCAATACTCAAGAGCAAAAACCAAAACATTTTTGCACTAATATATTAACTGACCACAAATAAAGTAGAAATGACTATCAAAAAGGCCTCTGGAAAAATATTTGTGAATAAATATAATACATCATGATCTGGTAGCTTATTCCAAAGAAAAACAGTTTCACTGCAATAGGATTTTAGTATTTATTAATTTGTGATCACGGAAAGTCATGGGTTATTATTTAAAAATTGAATCTTAACATTGAATTTCAAAAATATATTTGGTGGGTTTTTTCCTGCTGATAATTTCCTGTTCATATTATTTGATTGAGTTTGTAGTCATAATCATTTGCTAGTTCTAATATACTTTTTCCCTTCAGTTTATTTATGGCTTTCACTTTTTTTCTTTATTTTTTTTAGTAAAAGGGCTTTATTAGGAAGATGAAACTGAGTATGTGCTAAGTTGGTCAGCTAGGCTGCACAAGAAAGGATCAGGAAATCCAAATTCTGATGTCCCCAAAAACATGGATCCCGTTTATCTATACCTTCTTCTTTCCTCAGACCTTTAACTACAGGTTGAAGTTGGGTAGAGTCATGTCTTGCTTTCTCTCAAACCATTCCTGGGCTCCAGACAAAATGCTGGACATTTGAACCAATAAGTAGTTACTGGTACCAGTTCTTGTTAATGCTGGATTATTTTCAGCAGTATATGGAAATGATCTGTTCTATCTCCCACTCTTTTCAGAAGTCTGTCCCTGAGCAGATGGAAAATATGTCATCATCAGGACAACCTGCATTAACCCTGAGAGGTTAAATTCCTCAGGATAGGTTATGATGATGAAGACAAAAACAGAGGTGGTTAATTGCCCCTGGGTTCCATCCATGAGGCATCGTTGTGATCGCAGGCTGGATCTTCATTCATTCTCCAAACACCATGCTTCATTTAGTTGAACAATATCTGAATATAGAGCACCCTTCACTGTCACCTCAACTTAAAACCAAAGGAAAACAAAACAACTCAGCCATTTGCTGCAAATGGTGCTTTGACATTCAGATATCATCTTTTTTACCAAATTTATGAAATTATCAGTACATACAATTTAATTCACACTGTTTCTGTTTAAGAAACCAAACTCTGACCAAGTATGAAGAGATTTTCTGATAACTTAGTCCAAAATTGTTTAAATTTTGCTTTTCACTAGAAAGTCTTTGATTGAATGGTTGTTTATTGATTTATAATGTGTTTTTGTTATATAATATATTAGTTTCCTCTTGCTATTATAAGAAATTATATAAACTTTATAGTCTAAAACAACATCAATTTGCTATTGTATTTTTCTTGGGTTCAAAAGTCTAAGATGGCTCTCAGTGGACTAATATTGAAGTGTTACAGAGCTCTCTTCTTAAGTTTCCACTAGAGTCTGTTTCCTTAAGTTTTCCAAATTTTAGTTGTTATCTGCATTCCTTAGACTATATGCCTTTTCCAACTGGCAATTATATCATTCTGTTCTCTGCATCCATTCAAAGACCTCCTTTGACTCCCCTGCCTCCTTTAATCTGCATAATCATTTGTCATTATATTGGGAACAAACAGATAAACTAGTATAAATTTTTCATTTCAAGATCTTAATCACATCTGCAAAGTCACCTTTGTCCAATATTATAACATGTTCACAGATTCCAAGTATTAGGACAGAGATATAATTTGGGGACTATACTCTGAAAATATGCAATTTCCAAAATATATGTGAGTATCTTTTTAGGTTCATTTTTTTATGGATTTATTTTTCTACCTTCATCCAAATACCACCTAATTTAAATACTAATTACTTATAAAATGCTATTTGGTAGAGCACTTACAAATGTCTATTTTTTTAAATTAAACATTTTATGGCATCCTTGATATTATAATCATTTAAACCTAAAGTTTAAGGAAGGTTTAAAAAAAACACTCTGGTTAACAAACTATCCACATCTGATAAAACAGAACACTGGTGGACACAAGTCACATGCAGGTTTTTTACCTACAAAAGACAAACTGCTTAGTAAAGATGGAATCTCATTTGCATGGCAATGATTATCAGCTTATGAATATCTACTGTCACAGCTTTTTTATTTTGTTTTGAATTGGTTTACTTTGGTTTTCAATCACATGCCTAAGATGTTACCTTCCAGATGAATTTCATATCAAAATGTTCCCTGGTTTTCCTCAACATATTGATTTGTAATTTAGACTTAAGTTCCCTAGTTGATACAGTTTTTGTTCCTTTGTTTCTCACCGAGGACTTTTATTTGTCTATCCGTAATTTTGGCGGGTGAACTTTGTGCTCCCTTGTTTGGTTTGGATACTAACTATCCCCAAAGTCTCATGTGTGGAAAGCTTGATCCCCAAGGCAACAATGGTCAAAAGTGAAGCTTTGGAGAAGTTATTGGATCATGAGGACTCTAATATCATCAGTGGATTAACCCAACAATAACTGAATCTACTACTGGGAGATCATGGAAATTGTTAGAGGCAGGGCCTGTTTGAAGGAGTGGGTTTTTGGGTAGAGGACTTGGGAGACCATATCTTGTCTCTGTCCTCCTCTTTCTGCTCTCTGAATGTCTCTCCACCATGATGTTCTGCCTCAGCTCAGGCCCAAAACAAAACTGGCCAATCATGGACTGAAATCTGTGAAATCATGAGCCAAAATAAATCTCTTCTCCTTTTAGTTGTTCATTTTGGTCACAGTAAGGAAAAGCTGACTAAAATTTACTTCCTTTAAATAACCAGTAATTTTGGCTTATTCTTTTTTTTGTTGTTGTTGTTGTTTTTGGCTTTGGGGGGTGTTATTGTTTTGTTTTGTTTTTTATAATTTATTTTTAGTTGATGATAGACATTTATTTATTTATGTTGGGTGCTGAGAATTGAACCCAGTGCCTCACACATGCCTGGGAAGTGCGCTACCGCTGAGACCCAGCCCCAGCCCTTCATTCTCCTGTTCTTGATGATGCATTATTTCAAAAGTTTCACTTCTAGTACAAGGTGTCAATGTTCAGTCTACACATTACAGTCAGAAACTCTGTGTTCTTAGAGCTTGGGTTTAAATTCAGACACCTTCTCTCTAACCCTTTCTACCTTCAGACACCTTTCTACCACCCCTGATCATTGCCTTGCATTGTCACTTACAAATTCACAAACCTGTTGTTGGGTTGTCTCTACATTTATCATAGCTGCAGGTATCTTTCTTTCTTTTTTTCATTTATTTTTTATTTTATATTATGCTTCATCTTTGTATTTTTTCATTCTTTCTTTTATTCTAGCATCATTTATACATGTTTAGAGTGCTATATTTTTACTAGATTTTCTATTATTTATGGGGAAATAATTAAAATGTGCTTAGATTCTAATGGCATTACAGACTGTTTTTAAATCTTATATATCTTTATTTTGTTTTTGTATGTTTTCTTTTCATGATAGTATAGCCACATGTAAATGAACATTATTAGGTTTTCTAACACCTCTGTCATTGAACACATATGCATACAAACACACCAATATGCATGACTCCAGAAATAGGAATACTTCTCAGAAGAATTCTGCATCATAAGCATTAAGATTACTAACCTTAAAAAACAAACTCAAAAACTCCAGTAAAAACAATCAAGGATTCATGTAAGAAAATAAGTTAAAAAGAAAATTGTTAAATATTTATGCTTTACCCTTATTTTTGTAGATAGTTTATATACACTTTGATTCATACAAATTACCTTAACAGTTATGTATGCACAGGTATGTTTTCTAGTATATTTATTTTAAAAGAGTAATATTTATGTAGAATCTAGTTGCATGCCACAGATATTTAGGAAGAGATATTCTTTCATATTTTAGGATGATTCAGCTTATACTTGCTTTATTGCCTTTGCCTAAAGCAAGGTAGATTGTAAAAGCTGAAAAATATTGTCAATAACAAAATGCTATCAGTAGAATCAAGTTTGGAAGACAAGTAGATAAAAAAACTGAAATAAATCCATTTGCACAAAATGAAACAAGTTAAATAATAATCTACACCTAGAACTTTCAAACTGAATAACTACAGGAAAGTCAGAATGTTTTTATATTCTTATTCTATCACTAGAAATATCAGTCTCTGTTACATGACACATTTAATAAATATTAGACAATGAATGATGCTTATGCTTTTAAAAAGATACACACTTACATGTGTTAATAAAGTCTTAAAACTAAATATATTTATCTTCAATATCCAGAAACATTGATCTACTGAAAAGCAAAAGTAAAAATGTAAATAACATTGTTCATCATTACCAGTTCATTGGTACCTACAAATCAATATTTGATTTACATGATAACACTAATTTTTATTTGCATTTTGATCATGGATAATTATAACAATTTCTATTGGGAAATAAATGGAAGAAAAATGGTTTAAAACATTTTTATTTTATTTAAGTATAATACCTTTAGGTTAAAATATCACTAATCTCCCAGAAAAAAAAATCCTTTAAATTTCCCACTTCCTACTTTCTCAAATTACTTATGAGAAGAAACCCTCATGATTATATTAGTATATAATTAAAATTAAGATGTGTAGTCAAGCCTAAGAATTGGTGAGGGATTTTATGTTCTATCATTTGTATGGTAATTAAATGATAAAGAGACCTCAAATATTTTGGAACACTGACATGAAGTTTATTTGGCTTAATAGGAAATGAAAAAAGGTGTTGAAAGGTGGTGTTGTGGTGAATGTTTAACAACCAGCTTTGCAGAAATCCAAGCCCTCCTATTATATTTTCTCTAAATTATAAATATTTCTCCAATAGTCCCTGCCTAGCCAACAGTATCTCATGAACCACAAACCTGGAGCTGAAAAAAGATGTGCTCAGTGGGCTTTTGTAATCTTGAGTGAATCACCTTCATGAAACCAGTGCCACTCTGGATGCATAGTCAAGGCAGAGGCAAGAGAAGGCAAAAAGCATCACATGCAAAAAAATGTGAAAACTTTAATATCTGTGTATATGTCACTGCCAGCCAACACCAGGGAAGGATCTATTTCTACTATCAAAATGGCACATTTTCAGAGAAGAATGTCTGCTAGACACTGGAAATTTTGAGTAAAGCTCTAAAAATGTTCTCTACTATGATATGTGAAAAAGAAAATTTTAGAATTTTCAAGTCCCTCATAGATAAAAGATAGGTAATTCTCATCTGGCTCATAAAAATACACACAAGCACACACATATCTATACCAAACTCCTTGAAAAAAGCATAAGAAAACAAATAAGGTATCTGATAAATATAAAATGAAAATACTGATAAGAGTATACTTCTGATTATAAGAGTTAATAAAAAACAGAAAATGAATGTATCTACTTGAGCATCTTAAAATTTGTAAGGAAATATAACTTTAACTGAGACAAAAATCAAAGCATCATTGGGGAAGAATAGAATAAAATTAAATGACAAATGTCATTTGTATTGAAACTACGGTTGACATAAAGATTTTAGCAAGGTAACTACAATGTGACAGCAAAATTAAAACCCAATATTGAATCTGATGGAGAACATAATTGAAGCTCAGTTAGCAAAATCACTGGAGTGAATTGTACATTTTAAAATCCTGTAAGAAAGTATGAATTTAGAATCAAGACAGGTGATAGTTTTCATGACCAGAGAATATAGATCTGAACATCTAAAAAGTACATGTCTCTGAACAAAAAACTTTCAAAAGAACAGAATATATGGAATGTTAAGGGGAAAAAAAAATCAATGTATATTGAGGGGTAGCCTCCATTTTTCTTCAAGTGCTCCTGGTTCTTGGCTGGTCTGAGAATTTAGCAGGCAATGCACAGCAGGATATTTGGAGCAGGTCCCAACAGAGTTGGAAACTAGCATGGCCTGGGCCAGGTGGGAGGGGATATGAATCACCTTCAGAATAATAAAGCAAATATATAAAAGAGGGTAACAAACACAGAAAGATGGAAGACCTAAATGAGTCTGTGATACTGAGGTAGAGTTTTAAGAAATCCTGGTAGGAAGTCTCATATACATGTATGTACATATGGAACTCCTGATGCAGAGCCACTCTTTTATTGAATTGTGATGTTGTTTCCTTGGTTTACAATGTTTCAAAATCAAAATCTAAAAACAATGTATTTAGGGAAACTATTCCAGAAATGAGAATATGTACAGCTAGGAAAGATCAGTACCAAATAAGCATTCTTCTCTTTTCTGTTTTAAAATACAACATAGTTATAATTTTACTTGACATAATAAATGTATATTATGTAAAAGTTAAATACAGGTAATCAAAGGTAAAACATTAACTCAACCTATCAGAGGCCACACATGTCATTTTGCATTTCTGTTTTTCCTAATGTTATCATATTTTCCAGTGTTGTAGCCTGGTATTTCAAGGAAAGTCTTTATGGTCACAGAGGACTCAACTAGAATCCAGATTCTACTAACCCTTGCTTTGGTAGACTTGTCTAGCCACTTAATCTATGTTTCGATTTCTCTATATAAAATAGAAATAACAATACTGAACTCATAGAGTTACAGTAACACCCAAATAGACAATAAAATATGCTCCAATGTCCCTCTTATCATTGTTTTAAATTCTATTCCTGTAATCTTTCACATAAAATAAAATTATTGATTCTAAAATGTTGAACTCACTCCTTAATAAGGCTAAATGTTTTACTTATGAAAAAAATAATAATTTTTAAGAAGATCTTTTTATTCTAAGACAAATTTAAATCTAAAAACAGTGTATCCTTTTACAGCTTTCAACCATTGTTCGAAGTATGTTACAATGAAGAAACAAATGAATTTGCCTTCCCTTCTATAAAATAGTTGTTCAAATACATAAATACCATTATTATATGCTTCTTAAGTGATGCTTATAAGAATCAGTATTTCTAACACAAAGTCATTTCTCTTATGTCTTATCTTTGAGACACTTCAACATTACTTAAATACTTTTCTTTAGACACACTCTAGTTTTTCCATATATATCTTAAAATTTGTATCCCAAGGTTCAAACATAATATATTAGATATTGTCTGATGAGCAAAAAGTTTGATAAGACTATTATTTCCCTTGATAATATTAAAAAATTATCTTAATTTCACTCTGGGAAATGTCTAAATAGTTGCCATTTCTGAGCTACTGACTTATACATAATATTAGGCGAAGAAGTTTACAAATGAATGGATACAGGACAACAAGTTATTAGCTGATTATCTTGAGAAAATGATGAGCCTTTGAATGAAACCACATAGCTCAGCAGGTCAATAAGGGTGCTAAAATCGTCAGGGAAATAATCATAAGGTACCAGTAATTGCTTACAAGCCTGCACAACCTTAAGAATCCCTAATAGGAATTTTTAAAGACTATTGGGGATGATTGCATTTTGTCAGAACAATCAAAGCAATATTCCAGTTTTCAAAGTGCAAAGAAAGGTGCATCTCATATGTACCACTGGATTCACCTTGGTTCTTGAGGTCATCTGTGTAATCAACTCCTCTGGACTTCAAATATTCTTTCACTGCTCTGCAAACATTACTTTCCTGTTTGTCAAACTCAATTGGCACTGAGCAAATACATCCAATGCCATTTAATTCAGGAATTTTGTCAATGCCTCTTTTCAAACATGGTGCCTAGATTTGAGCAAAAGATTGAATAATTTTACCACAACATAATAGAATGGAGTGGGACTAAGAAGTTTTATGTTGAGGAAAATCTGTTCCTTTAAATTTATCTTTTGATTTTTTTCTGGTTTTATGATGTGAGAGTGCACTATCATGTTCTCACAGTTTACAGCAAGACTTTGTTTATTGCACTTCTAAGTTGGGTTCTCATTACTTCTCTATGATATTTCACATCCTTTCCCCACTTTTTCTTTCTTTTTTTTTCCCAAGTACAAACCTTGATTATAAAGAATGAAGACATATTATAGTGAAAGAATCACCAAACCAGGACAGAGAAGCAGGGCCATACAGCCACACATTATGGGGCTACTTCAGTTATTGAACCAGGTATTCATGGAACATTCATTATGTAAGTGGAGCTGAGTCAGGCAGTGCAGATAAAGCAAGGCACTACACATTTTTGGTTCTAGACCTTTCAGGGTTTATAATCTAGTGATTCTAAACAGGGAGCAGGTCCATAATACAATAGCAATAGTTTCAATAATATCTTTAATTAAAATAATATTAGATAGGGAACGTAGGAAAATAATATTTTGGAAGTAATGTGTGGTATATATGAAAGAAGATTACCAAGACTTGTTAACAGGATGAATGAACATTAAGAGACATATCAGAAAAGAAAGTCTAAATACTATTGGGTCCATTTTCTTCTGGTTTCAAAAGCTCCAACAGTTTTGTCTTATTGGTGTACTATTTACATGCCTACATTTTGCTCATGTCCCGAAAATTTATGTGAGGCTGAATTCAAAAGTGATGGATTAACTAATCTGGCTGAGGTAATAATTAGGGAACAGAAAATTCAGGAAGTAGCATGGGTATTTCTGGCAGTTTCTAGCTAGGTCTAAACTGATAATCAGGAACAAAAAGCAGAGAAAAAAAAAAAAAAAATATATATATATATATATATATTTTTTTTTTTTTAAGTTCCATTCTGATCAGAATATAAAAGCATGTAAAAGTTTGGCCAAAAGTGTTGTGGTTTATCTCCAACTAACCCTGGTGACTTGAAATGGGTTCACAAGAGCTGGCTACATCTATAACTAAGAAAATGCCAAAAGAAGCACACAACATAGAGAAATACCTTTTGCTTGCAGGAATCAGGACAGCTCTTGACCTTAAGGGTCCATTGGAAGAGAGAGAGCACATGCCTGAGGCCCTATTTATTGAAGGGAAGACACTTAAGAAAAGTTCCACCCAAATGAGGCAAGGGATTGGGTTTCAGGGGGGTGTAGCCCAGTCCCATTGGGTGACGCCTACTCCCAGAGCTGTAATTCCTTGCAGGGCGAAGAAGATGAGGTCCACCTGCTTTTGAACTTCCAGCTGAAGCTAGTTCCACACCTTCATCATTCAAGGCTAAAGGTCATGCTCAGCTCCTGTTCCTGGTGGCCCTAACAGTGGTTGTTAAGAGAATACTGACATTAAAGAGATACAAAGTACTTTGAACTGTCACCATAGAAAAGATGTCTTGAGGCCTTCTCAGAAATTTGCCATACAACACCCATTGCTTGTTCAAGTGTGCAAAATGAATAACTACATTTTAAAAGAACCTGGGACACTCTACTCTCATTGGGGAACCTAACATACTATTTCACTGTGCTTAGCCAACCAGGCACTCAGAGACTCGTGGAACCATGTTCTCACCAGGCCTGGATACTAATCAAAGTGGTGGCAGATATTGGCATCATTCACAGGGTGCTGACTTTACATAAATGCAGCATTCTGAGTTCCACTAAGAAAGTGGAATTTCAAAGTAAGTTATAGTAGGCCAGGCAAAGTGTGGCAGAGACAAAATCCATGCACACAGTTCCTGAGAGGGCAAATTATTATTATTATTTTTATATTGTTGTTTTTAGTTATGCATTATAGTAAAATGTATTTTTACATATACATATATGGAGTAAAGCTTCCCATTCTTCTGGTTGTACATCATGTGGAATTACATTGGTCATTATTCATATATGAACATAAGAAAATTATGTCCAGTTTATTCTATTACGTTTTCTATTCTCATTCTCTCTCTCTTCCTTTCATTCCCCTTTGTCTAATCCAAAGTACTTCTCTTCTTGCCTATTTCCCCTTATTGTAAGTTAGCATATAAGTATCAGTGAGAACATCATTTTGGCTTTTTTTTTTTTTTTTTTTGGATTGGCGTATTTCACTTAGCATGATAGTCTCCAGTTCCATCCTTTAACTGGCAAATGCCATAATTTTATTTATCTTTATGGCTGAGTAATATTCCATCATGTATATTTACCACGTTTTCTTTATCCATTCATCTGGTGAAGAGTACCTAGGGTGTTTTCATTGTTTAGCTATTGTGAATTGAGCTACTATAAATATTGATGTGGCAGTATCACAATAGTATGCTGATTTTAAGTCCTTTGGGTATACACCTAGGAGTGAGATAACTGGGTCAAATGGTTCAATTACAAGTTTTCTGATAAATCTCCACACTGCTTTCCAGAATGGTTGCACCAATTTGCAGTCCCACCAGCAATGTATGAATGTACCTTTCCTCCACATCTTTGATAACATTTATTGTACTTGTATTCTTGATAATTGCTATTCTGAATGGAGTTAGATGAAATCTCAATGTAGTTTTAATTTGCATTTCTCTAGTTGCTAGCAATGTTTAATTTTATATATATATTTGTTGATTCACTGTATTTCTTCTTTTGTGAAGTGTCTATTCAGTTCCTTTTTCCATTTATTGATTGGGTAATCCGGATTTTTGATGTTAAGTTTTTGAGTTCAGATTATATATCCAGGAGATTAATGCTGTACCTGAGGTGCTGGTGGCATATATTTTCTCCCATTCTGTAGGCTTTCTCTTCACATTCTTGATTGTTTCTTTAGCTGAGGAGAAGCTTTTTATCTTGATACCATTCCATTTGTTGATTTTTTTATTTTTTTTTTTATTTTTCCTCTTGCAATTTAGGAGTCTTGTTAAGGAAGTTGGTTACTAAGCCAACATGATGTAGATTTGCTCCTACTTTTTCTTCTATTAGTACAGAGTTTCTGGTCTACTGCCAAGGTCCTTAGTCTACTTTGATTTGAGTTGAGAGGGTGATTTATAAATTTATGAGAAGAAAGCCAAAGCTACAGTGGAGAACCTTGAGATTAAGATATTCCAGTAACAAGAAACCTCTGCTGGGGCAAGTTCCTGGCTGCATAGAAAGCCAGAACAAGAGGGAGGTGAGCACTCCATCTGACCAGGCCAAAGGCATGGAGGTACCCAGACATTTTGGAACTCACATCTCAACATGTTCTCCAAATGGACCTGGAATTTCAAAGCATTTCAAAACATTTTCTCCTCTAAGTTGTTCTTGGGAGATATTTTGGTTACAACAATAAAAACCTAACTGACACAGCTCTTTTAGTTGTCCTTTTGTGTCTGGTTATTTCACTTACCATAATGTCTTCAAAGATCATTCATATTATAGACTGTTTACTTACCCGTTTATCTATTTTGATAGACTTTCAGATTATTTCTACATATTGCCTATGTTGTGATTGATGCTGCTATTAATAATGATGTTCACATATCTGAGTCCCTGCTTTTAATTTTTTTTTTTGGTTTTATATCCTGCAGTTGATTTTTATGATCATTTGTGTGCTTTTTAATTGACTTTTGTCTTAGTGAGTTTTCTATCATGCTAATTAAATATCTTAAATAGTTAACTAATTAGAAAAAAAAAAATGTTTTGTCAGGTTCCAGTCTGTGATTAAGGGCTTAAAGTTTAGGAAGTTCTAGTACAAGATTCAGTGGTCCTATTATTTTGATCCTTTAGATTCTCTAGGGTGCTGGATAGTAATGTCCAGGAGCACATGATGAAATAATCTTCTCACCCCGTAGCCAGAAAGAAAAGAGAGAGACAGGAAGAAACCATGGTCCCACAGTTGTTTTTCAGGGCATTTCTCCAATGATAAAAGGACTGCCTCTAGGCCATAGGCCCCACCTCCTACAAGTTTCAGCCACCTCCAAATACCAGGGTCATGGTGACCTTTAACATATGGACCTTTTTTGGACATTTATTTAAACCACAGCAACTTTATATCAATAATTATGAATGAAAATTCAATTGATAAGCACTCTTATGATAAACTATGTTTTTAATCTTCAGAGAACTCTGCATATGTTAATTTTCTAAAGTGGTTATAAATTTCTTAAAGCCACGAGAAAAGGAAATACTGGGGAATCTCATATTCATACAGCAAAAATAGTTTTTGGTGTTTCTAGAAATGGCATAAAATCCTTCTACAGGCATTTAGAATTGAACTTTTTTTAGTTTCATAAACATAATTACCTCCTTAATATTAATATTGGTTTACTATCACAGCATAGTTTTCACACTTTATGTAACGATATACGACAAATTAATAAAGGAAAATAAAAGCTTTTAATACTCTTAACACATTTAGTTACACCTTTGCAAAATTTGAACCAGTAAGATATCTCTGGAATAGAGATATTTGCACAAATTAAATATTGTAAAAATTGATAGATTCACCAACACTTATTGAGTTTAGTGTTCCCCACAAGCAAAGTAAGAGAATATTTTAAAATTTTGGTAACTTAGATGCTTACACATTCTTAGGCCTATAATTACTTTTATAAAATAGCAACAAATCAGTAAAATTGGAAAGTGTCAAAAGAATGTTTTCCTTTGGAACCTACTTTTTCTTTAGAAATCTTCATAAAATTTGGGGTTGTATACTGTAATATTTTTAGATAATAATAAGTGATTTGAGGGAAGAAATGCTGGTAGACAGGCATTATTCATTCAACCTCCTAAGTAATTGAATCTTATGCTGTGGTTTTAAATGCTATGAATACACAACTCCCAATTGTATTTCCAGTTCTAAATCCTCAGTTGATATAGGCTCATGTGTTGAGTATGACCATTTCTACCCGAATGGCTCATAGTTATTTTCACTTCATATATTCAAGACTGTACTTCCCTTTCCCAAGACTTGTCCCAGGATAGTCTCTTTTAGGAAATGGCAAAGTCATGAGTCAAACATTGAATTAATCCTGAGTGGTCTGTTTTCCTCACTAAGAGTGCTACCTCAGAAAGTCTGCCCGAAAACACCATAAATCCTTCACAAATCCACGCATTTTTCTCTATTTACAGGTATGCTACTGTAGCACACATCACACTAGTCCAGTTCTCACACTTGGAATTAAGAAAATAGTTTCCTCATTGGGTTCTTTATTTCTGATCTCCTATATATTCCCTTGTCTACAATCTTTATCTACTCATATTAAATGCTGCTGTTACTTTCCCTTACTTATAAAGTCTTCTTTATCTTTTTTTCTCTTTGTGAATGGACACTGCCCTTTTTTTCAAGCTCATTTTAAGTTATTATTCCCTTTATCCTTCAGATTTTTCAGATTATTTTAAAGGTATTTGGATTTAAACCTCAAAGAACTCTACCTTTGAACTACATCCTGTCCTTTAATGTTGTTGTTTTGTTTTGTTTTATGAGACAAGGTCTTGTTAAGTTTCTGAGGCTAGCCTCCAAATCATGAGCCTCTTGCTTCAGCTGCTTGAAATAGAGGCATGTGCCACCGCACCTGGCTTTCTATGTTTTTCTTTCTACTTTTTTTTTTATGTCAGCTTCAGATTAATTAGCAGAAATAACTTCAAAAATTAGTTTCAAAATATGTTCTCATTTTATCTGTTAGATGTTTCATCTTGCTCTTTAATTTTTAGGTGTTCACTTTTTTGCCATGGGAACATGTCCCTGGCATAAATCATTATAGGATATGCCTGTAAGACCCCTACATATACAAAATAAATTTTGTATATGAAGAGTTTGGGTGGATTAGGCTTCCAATTTTGGTTAACAGGGCATATGTGTAAGAAGTGCTGAGAGACTCCTGGGTAGAATTTTCTACACCCCAAAAAGGGAAGCAAGAGTATTTTTATCTGGTCCAAGTACTGTTACATTAAAAAAAAAAAAAAGAAGTTTTTAAATGTAGTAGTCATTTTACAAGTATGATTCTCAGCCGAAAGATACAAAACAACAATAATTAACAAAAAGTAGAAACAAAAAAATCACCAAAGTTAGCAGAACATCTGGATCCATAATAATATTGGTAACCATTTTAATGAACTTGAAATTATTTGCAATATGAAAATACTTAAGCTATTATTTCTATTATATATTGGTGAGTAATAAATTGACTTAAGATTTATTTACTTAAAGTAAAAATTTGGTGTTGCTCAAGATTTCATATGTTAACAACATGGTTCTGTTAACTCTTTGATCCTGGCTGGGATCATGCTCACCTTACAGATCAGCTATAGTTAGAATAAAGTGATCTTGGCTATGCTTTATCCTATGTTTGTACCCTTGTCTTGGATAAATCCGGTGAACCAACAAAATTGCACATACTTTTTAATCCTCCAGCAGACCAGCTCAGACTTTTTATCATGGCAATAGCAGGAGTTTAAAAAATAAGAGTTGTATGTAACATCAAGGCCTAGAGCCAGGATTGACAGTCATCCCCACCAAATTCCTCTCACCAAAGAAGTTCACAAAGGCAGTCCAGACTCAAAAGGAAGGGAAAACGACGTTACCATGTGATGAGAAGTGTAGGAATAGCATATCACAAAAGGCAGAAAAGAATGGAATGCAAGGGGCCACTTTTATGGTTGACCTACCAGCATCACCATTACCCATGACTCTTCCCAGATCTTGTACCCACATTAGCAACTGTGTGTCTTTCCTATTTCTAGAATGTTTCCTTGACCCTTCCCATAGCTGATTCATGATTTTTATGTTTGTTGGCTAAATGTTATTGCCTTCTGAAGACTTCTCTATCATTTTTCAAGTAGCTCTATCTTCTCCCATACTCAGAGAATTTCTCTCTCCAATTATACAAATCCAGTGAATCTGGACAGTTGTTCATGCCGACAGTTTGTATATTTCCTGTTATGTGGCTAGTACTAGAAAAGTTTTGATAGTTTGAATGAATACAAAAAAAAAAAATAGTATAGTCCATGTAATGGAGGGACTGCTATTTATAACGAATGAAGGGAATGAATTCTTGTTTTCCCCATCTATTTTAAATATTCAAGACAGGTTTACTATTATTTGGGAAAAGTGATGAGAGGGAAAATAATCCAAATATCAACCTACTTTATCAGTCTTTTATTATTGTATGTGTGTATGTATATGATTATTTTGACAAATTGAAAAAATATATTCTGTGCTATTCTACTTCTGGGACATTGTATACATTTTTTCTACTTTTTGAAATTTTTGCCCTCTTTTGCAGGCCAAATCTAATGCCTTCTTCCCCACCCCCCCCCCCAAAAAAAAAAAACAAAAAACTCTTCTCTATTTCTACTAGATATGTTGGCTTTCTCTGATGGGTCCTTCTAACAATCTCTTTGAATCTCCACTGTGGAACGTAGAGTTCTTTTGTTTTCAGTCACTTAAGCCTTGATTTTATGTCTGCATATGATTTTATGTCCTGAAAATGTGAGTCTTTTTTTTCCTCCCATTCCTTTACATACCATGATTTCTTGTACATATATAGCAAGTTATCAATTATCTCTTATCTTCCAAGTGTCTTATACATTCTGCCTTAATCATAGGCATCCAATTCAATCTTGAAACTAATTACAAGGTAAACTGCAATTTTTCTTCCTGCCTTTTTAAATTTGGATCTGCTACTTATCACTTGGAGTCCCTGTGTAATTTCTAAACTAGCTGCTTACCTTTTGTAATTTTACAGACTACAACAATAATGCACAGGTATGTGGATATAATAGCCAAGCTTGCTTTCTCTTAGCTATTGTTCAAAGCTTGTTCCATGTTCCTACTTTTGTTGGCTTTGTATCCTTCATTCTATCTTATTTCCCATTATGTTACTTTCCAATCGCTGAATTCCATTCCCACTGGCTCAGTGCTGGGACCTCTTCCTTCCCAAACTCCCAAAACCTTCCAAGATAAACACCTTCAATTATAACCACTCCTCACCTCCTCAACAGAGGCCCCTAACAATAAACAACTTACTCAGTAGGTAGTTGAAGAGTGAGTCTCAGGTGAGCTCAGTGTAACAAGGATGTGGGAAATGATGTAGCTTTAACTCTTTTTCTTCCCATTAGCTTCCTCAGTGTGGGGGAGGAGCCGGTTTGACACTGCTCCAGAAGCAGGACCTCAACAGTGTGTTGTGTAGCATATAAGCATTCTGCTTATGCATATGTACCATCTATATAGCATAGACAGAAAAAACATGAAGCTCTTCTATGATGTTAACACAAGTGTATAAACACTTAAAATAGAACAGTGATAGCATCAAAGCTTGATTTGAGTATTTATATAATGAAAAGTAGGCTTCAAATATGCACAATTAAAAGAACAGGGGAGGATTAAGAATTTCCAAATGTATGCAAACTCCATATTAGGCAAAAAAATGAAGTTGAAGTCAGGTGTAATGGTATATGCTTATAATCCCAGCTACTCAGAGGCTGAAACAGGAGAATCATAGGTTCTAAGACAGCCCAGAAAACTTAGTGAGACCTTATTTCAAAATAAAAAGTAAATAAATAAATAAAAAGCACTGGGATGTATCATTTTAGAGTTCCCATCTGGTTCAATCCTCACTATCACACTTATGCACAAAGATGAAGAGGAAGTATGTCAACTTCTATACCCCAATTTGGGCATCCTGTTTCCTACATGATATCCTGTGTTTTGATCCTAAAGTGTCATGAATTGAGGACCTAAAAAGATCTATATGTATAATACAAATCTTAGTTTTTTTAAACAAAGCCATTCAAATATTTGCTTGGTACAATTGAAAGTCAAACAAGTATGAACATTCCAGTGAAAAAAATATTGTTATACCACAGAAAGCTTAACAAAGGATTTACATGACAGAGAGCCCTCCTTGTCCTCTTTTTTAGACTTCTCTATGAAAACTTTGTCTACTCAGCGTATCTTGATTTAGCTGCTTAGTTAAATTCTACAGATTAGTGTCATCTTTATTACAAAAAGACAAGTATATATGTCTGCGTACACATGCATATATGTTTGTGTGTGATGGGGGAAGGTAGTTCGGAATTAAGAGTGAGATAAGAGGAAAAAAAGGAGAAGAATTTTAACAAAAATATTCATTAGCAGATATAATTCAAAAATGATTCAAGAAACTAGGACAAACAATAAAATTATATTGTAATATTGTAGAATAATAAAAATTGTATTTTAAAATTACTGTTAAAACTATTATCTCTCAGTCTCTGTCTTTTTTACATACATAAACACATGCATACACACACACACACACACTCACAAATTTCCAGTCCCAGGCCAAGTGGCCGTGGTCATTCTGAAATCTTGCTGAAGGGGTTTTAAACTTTTAAAAATTCTCTAATGATTTCTTCCAGCAGTACCTCTCAAATCCTAGGTTTTCCAGAGCTCTAAACTATAATCTCTATGAGGTTATTCTTCTCTGTTTACCTTCCTGAAGAAAATTTGAAGAGGACATGGGGAAATAAAATCTCTATGAGGAATAAATTCATTATCTTTTTCCACTTTTCTGCTGCTTGTAGAATACTGGAGGACCAAAGACATTGTAAATCTCAAGTCATCATAATCCATTTTAATTCACAGTGGTAGCTCTATTAGAAGTACAAACTACATTGGATTTTCAAAAAAAATCTAATTTTATCATGATCAGCTTAATGTGCCTGTATTTGTATGCATGATCCTTTTCCATGTTTAAATCTATCACTGTGTTCAATTATGAGTTCAGTGAATTGTTAGGCTTTCCTGTAAGTGGCACATCCTTAGGCTCTCCGAGCCCTACTGTCTCATTGAAGAAAGTTATTTGGTTTCAGTGAGGATATGTAGTTGCACTCTTGATTTTATATGTTTTTGGTTTGCTTGTTTTTGAGGTACTCAAGACCTCACCCTTGATAGGCAAACTCTTCATCACTGAGCTACATCCCCATAACTTGATTTTGTCTTAATCTAAGTTTGAGCCTAATTGGACTTTGTCACTCAAAGTAATTTTTAATTTAGCTCTTACAAGTTGGATAGGAATAAGTTCCATGTCTTTTAATCCTGCAAGTCCTGGTATTTCTGGAATTTTCTGTACTCTTTTAAAATTCTGCTTAACTGGAAAATACTTATCTGAGCTCCCCTTTTTCTTGAAGTGCCTCATTTAGCTGCAGTGTAAATGTAGCTAACCATGATTGAGGAAGGGTGCAGTATTCTAGTATCATGCACAGGAGCCCTTTTTCTTAATCAGTGACCTTTCAAGTACTTGTCAGTAATAGTTTTACCATGTGGTTTGTCACTGAGGTTTTATTTATCCACTAATAACAAATTCCTTGTTGCCTACAGCCTGACCCCAACAACAAAAGGCACACTGTTTAATGAAAGCTTTCTATTTCTAGGTAATAATTACTTTATGAGTTAGCTTTGACTGGACTAATCTGTGGTACTTAAGATCCTGAAAGTATCAGTACTAATAATGATAGAGAAGAAACAAAGGTTTACTCATATTCTCCTCTGTTGTTGATTAAAGAGAACCTCTCTGATCCATGTTTTCCTTAATCCAGAGATGGGGTAAAAAGGCAGTCCCTTCTGAGTACATATGGCCTCATGGAAGAGATAAGAGACCTGTAGACGAATCATTAAATGGCTCTTCTATCTTTTAGTCATAATTTTCAGTTGCTTTCTCTCATTTTCCATTAGTTCAAAGACATGCACAGTATTGTGTCTCTCCAAAAATCATATGCCAAAACTTTCACACCCAATGCAATCCTATTTGAAGACAGGGTCCTTAATGATGTCTTTAAGATTCACAAAGATCATACAGTAGAAGCTCTAATTCAGTAGGACCAGTATCTTTATGAGCAAAGAGAAAAAACATAGATGTGAGTACACAGAGAAAAGGTCATCTGAGTTCACAGAGAGGTGACTAAATACAAGCTAAGGGGATGAGTCTTAGGAGAAATCAAACCTGCTGACACTTTGATCTTTTGCTTCTGTCCTCCAGAACTCTAAGAGATAAATGTCTGTTATTTGTTATGGCAGCCCAAGTAGACTAATATACCAAACACATGTTCAGGTCTGACAGCAGCCCTGTGGGGAAGAATATTCCTACCTCAGCCAGGCAACAGATGTTAGCAAGGTATATGTAAACCACTTTGATGAAAACAACAATAATTTTTGAAAAATTGTCTCACATGGGTACTTTGCTGGTGAATAGGGTACAGATACAAAAACAATTTGGAAATTGGTCTGGCCTTTTATTTGACCTAATATTTTCATTGTGATTAACCTTTATTATCCAAAATAGAATAACATATTTCCAAGTCCTTTGAATTTATTAGCTATATAATGCAGTGAAAAAGATTGAAATAGACAAAAAGGCACTTTAAAAAAACTAAAGAAAAAGTGTGATTATTAAAAAGCAAAATTATTAAATATATTTCAAATCTGTATTTAAAGATGGGGACATTAGAAATAAAAATGTAAATTACAAGTGCATCTTTGGACTCAGATGATAACTCTAATATTAGAATCTTATGATATA
The DNA here is from genome assembly GCF_045843805.1 of Urocitellus parryii. NCBI lineage: Eukaryota > Metazoa > Chordata > Mammalia > Rodentia > Sciuridae > Urocitellus > Urocitellus parryii. Next base: position 119,392,454 of record NC_135540.1, on the reverse strand, counting down.
TTTCTATTTTAATACTTAAGCATTACATCATATAAGTTTGGATACATATATAGATATTAGTAAGTCTTGGTTTCTATCCTTTATGAAATGTTTAATCTTGAAGGAGAGACAAAGCTGGAAAAAATACTTTCAATTGAAAAGATTGAATAATGGACGACTTAAGGGATAAATGAGATACAAGATCTCCAGAGATCATAGAAATGGATTTTTGAGAAACAAAGGATAATGTAAACTAAAATAAATCCCAAGATTTGTTTTTCATGGTTTTAAGAATTAGTAACAAGATGTTGTTAACTACTTCTCTGTTTTAAACCATCTCACAATATTTAATTCAGATCCAAGTGTACTTGGGGCGGGGGGCGGTGAGTGGGAATTCTTTCTCTCCTTTCCAGCCCCATAAGAGATCAGGTATCACTTCCTTTCTTTCTGTTACTTTACTCACATCATGTGGTGTGTTGATAATGGCTGGTTTATAGCAGAATCATGAAGAGGCAATGTAGTCTCCATTCACATGGTCTGAACAACCACATGTTGCCATATATGAAGGTATGGTTGTCAATTTGACTGTGTCCCTTTGCTTCTTCAAAACCGGACTATAACATTAAGAGCTGTGGTTTTCAAATCAGTGATGTAAACAGAAATGGATGACTCATGAAACTACTTCAGCATCCACTGTTTCTCCCGTTGAACCTCCGTGTTTGTCTAATATCCAAATAAACCAGATTAAAAATTTTCAGCTAAAGTGTAAATGAAATGTTAGAGCTTAACATACAGAATGTTTGTGGTTGTCCTCCTTCTACTTCTTTCTCCTCATATCAATCTAAAAAAACCATAACACATTCTTTCAATTTCATTAAAAATGTTTCCTTTGCCTGATGCTTTCTTCTACCTGTGATCTACACACTTTACATCGTAATATTTATCACACTTTCTCACGTTCAATTCCTTAAAATGTCAAAATCAACCATGGAACAGAGACATAGAAAAAATGGAGTCAAATTTTGTACTTGGGAAAGTACCTCATTGGTAAGAAAAATGTCAGATAGTAAGTAAGAAATAGATATCCTTCCCACAGCCAATTCTCCACTCACTGAGAGCAATTGAAACTGGATTAAATTTTGACACATAAGAGATCTAAAATTTTAGGAGCTCAGCTTTATCTTCACTACCCCTTGTCCTCTACCAGACCTTGGCCCAAATAGTTAGAAGTTTAAGCCTTGATCTGAGAGGAGTTTTATAACTTCAAAGCAGAGGAATTCACAGATGGAAAACTGAGGCTCAAAGAAGTCTGGACAACGTGGTGTTAGAAAAGAGGAACCCTTAAAATATCAATTGATCTTTCCTCCTATCTCTGAATTGAATGGCCCTTAAATTATCTTATATTTTTCTACATTTAACAAGAAATAAAATTCTATGGGTTGCATGGACCTCTGACTAAAAATCCCATTAGAAATCTGCAGACAGGAATCTCTTCTTCATGTCTCTCATTTTAAGCCTAAGCTATTTCTAGCTTCAGTGAAGATGGCAAACAGCTGTTCATCTTCCTTAAGCTCATCATATATTTAACAACTACTCTATTAAACAATCCTGCCAGGCTCTACCTTGAGCCAATATCTGATTATATTTTATTATTATTTTAGGTGGGCATTTATCTTATGCAATTAGCCTCTTTTTCATATTAATGTGTGTCATTTTACAAGGAGTTTTGTAGGTCATGATGTAGTCAGTGAAACATAAAGATAAATTGCTAGGAGTGAGGAAAAAATAGCAAAAGTGCGATTGACAAATAGCGAAGGAAAATGGTCAGGTTAGCTAACCAGCTAGAAAGTGAGAATATATATTTACTCTCTCCCCCCGCCCTTCATGAATCCATAAAGTGTTTCCATTAAACAACATCCTGGGCTAACTAATATGTGACAAAAAAGTTTTGGAAAAATGTTTTACTTTCCCTAATTACCATATTTTCCTTGGCAACCATATACTACTAGTAGTACTAATAAAGAGCATGATTTGTTTCTCCTACAGATAGCTGAATTTAGCTAAATTAAAAAGAAAGCATTATTGACATTAGCTTCAGAAGATAAAGATCCAAAAGCTGATTCAAGCAGGGATTTAACCAGAAAGTTATTAAATTCTGTGGATATGTATGATGGGTCCTTTGTCTGAAAGGTTTTTATATTGACTCTTCCTATGCACCTTGTTCTAAAAGCTCTCTTTATAAATATCTAACAGTAATCTAAAGAATAGCAAAAGGAGATACTACTTTTACAGCTCAAGGGTAAAATGTTTGTTTAAGAAATAGGTATGTTATACTTCCCTGAGACTCTTTTTCCATAATTAATGAGTTGATTAATTGTATGTGCACGATGAATGATGGTGTCTGGATAATGATTACTGACCCATATGCAGCTCCCAAACCACAGAGAACTTCAAAAATTCAATTACAAGGTCCAGATGTTGTATATTGCATATGTAAACTGTTTCAGGAAGGAAGATTGCATATTAATAACAGTCTATGTGGGTTATCTCAGTAGCCCAGTGACTATTTTACAAAAATAGTTTTTTTGAGAAAGCAAAAGATATACACAAACTAGATTCTTTCAAGTTTATCTCCTTCTTAAGGCACATTACACCTTTACTTGTATCATTATTAGTATTTTAATTTTAATTATTAAAATCTTTATTTTTTCTGAAATTACTGATTTGATTAATTAATGTTTTTAAAGACAAAACAAATCTCAAACCATGCATTGTTGATATCCTAGGAATATTGTGTCATTTTTTATATGCTCAAATTGATTTCCTTCTAATTCCATAGATTATGGAATAACAATTTGCATATTCAGAAATATGTTGCAAAAAACAACACTTTGTTAAACAAGGAATAACAATAACATTCATATCTAGTAACAGACATGTGTAAATTACTTTTAAATGTTGAAATTTAGTAAGATTTATTATTCATAATTATGTGTTTAATTTCATAATTTGTCCCAAATTTACTGTGGACTTCCTGTGTTACATAAGTAGGGAGACTGTTAAAAATGCAGAATTCAAGGGCCTATAACAGAGTTTTTATTCAAGTATAATAAGAAAATCCCAGGGGTAGCTATTATTGTTAGTCTGTTGGTTTTGATGTGATAATCGCTATTGGAGCGACTATATGTTAAGATATACATGCCCAAACAGTGGAGACAGATCTAGCCAACCATCCCCATGTGGTTGCTGAGAAAGACATGCATGAGGAACAACTACCAAAGATAATTTTTTCTTTCTTTTTTATTTCTTTATTTTGTTTCCCTATTTTATATCATATCTTCTTCCTTTCAGTGGTTTGCTGTTTTTAACCAAGAAACAGAATATTTAGTTGGACCAGTCTTGACCAATTGATTCAGGACTGCTAGTTGAAACAAAGATTTAAGATCTCCATTTTGTCCTTTTGTTTTGTTTTCTCTTTTTAATGTTTCTTAATTTCTAGATAGAGAAATACTTGTCTTGGACATGATCCTGGCTTTGGATATGTGTAGTGACGTGACTAGATTGGATTTGTTTTTTTTTTTTAATCTGAGATATTTTTTAAAATTCTTGTTCTTTAATAGTGTCTACATAAATTATCCTTTTAAAAAATAATTTCCTCTTTTCTATCATTCCTTCCTCAAGTCTTGAAATCAGCTTAAACTGGAAAAGATATGAAAGTCTAATTATTTTTTATTTCTTAAATGTATTCAACATTTTTTATTCCAGAAAAATTAATAAAAAATTGAAAAATTTAAATAATTATTTCACATTTTATTTCTATGGTTTCCAAATATTTTTCTTTGACTAGAGAAGGTAGATCTTAATATTCTCAACTTTATGAAGAATATAGAATTCTAACACAAAGAATGAGGAGGTGAAAATGATGTACTCAGGAAAAGCTGAGAATAATTCAACCAACAAGTAAAGATCTTTTTAAGATTGAAAGAGCCAGGAGAAGAAGTACAGATTCTCCTTTTAAATATAAGGTGGCAAGAACCCATGATTGGATCAATATATATATAACATGATAATTAAGGACATCAATGTAGAGGAACAAGTATAACAATTAAGAAAATCATAAAAAATTGGTATAATTCTAGGATTCTTTCAGTACTTGAAGAAATAGAAGAAATGTCAATAATAGCAAATGCAAGGGGAAAATGGCTAAAACATATACATCTGTCCCACTATTTAAAAGATTCCCCTGAAAACATCTAATTTCCAGAATGCTCTTATCTCCACAGATGCTAGGCCTGCAGAAGTCTTGAGGCTGACATGATGCAAATGGATCAAGCAAATGGATCATCTTTGTATAATTAGGATATTTTTTATCTATAGAAACAGAATGAGATTCCAAAAAGCAGTGTGATTTTTCAATAAATAAATCTATTTATAACTAATAGTCAGCACAACCACACCAGTAAATATTTTTACAGGAATGAATTGCTATTCATCCATAGTGTGTAAATGACTCTTCCAAAACTATTTTAATTAAAGTCACAACATTATCTTGTTTTTCTTCCTTCTCCATCTGTCTCAAAACCCTCCTGACTTTATTTCTCAGAAATTGCTTTTATCTGCTCTTATTTCTTTTCAATATATGATAGTCTTTGTTCATTGATTCAATTTTCCTAAAATATACTTGTTCTAATTAATTTTGCCTAAGTTGACATTAGGGTTGGAGAAATTAATAGTGTCCTTGCATAATAATCTTTCATAATACTATAAAAGAGAATAAATCAGCTTTACCATTCTCATAAATGCCTTTGGTCACTTTAAAGCAGGTGGAAATAGGCTTTGCCTTTGAAGGGGCTCACCTGAATGATAACCAAAGAAGAAAGAAAATTAGTTCTGATATAGAATCCAAACACAATTAAGTGTTTTAACTCATGCATATAATAATCACTTTGTCTCAATCAACTGCAACTCTCTGTGTTGCACAATGAATTTCCTTCTTTCAATTATTTTCCAAGGAGCATTCTATTTTTGGCATTTAATATTGATTTCTTTAAACAAAAATTCATGAAGGTACATTCTAAGCATGCTTAAGACTTTAGATTTACTTATGATTTCAGAAGAAGGGCTATTAATTTTGGCTGACTTTGAGAGAACATTTGAACTAATTATTTTCAAACTTATAGAAACTAAGTTATCATATAAATAAAATAATGCATATAAGTGTATCTATGCATTTTTATTTTTTCATAAATAATGAGTACAAATGAGCTATACAGCAATATAAAAATTTATACATAATAAAAAATAAATATCAAATATTTGAATTATTATATATGAAAGTATATATATATGGCTCTCCATATTTGTGAGGTTAAACATGCACATTTGCATATTTCTTTTTCTTATCATTATTTATTAAATGATACATTAAAAACAATTTATATAGGATTTATATTGTGTGTTTAATTAGTATTTTAAGTATTTAGAAATGATTTGAAATACACAGGAAGGCATGTCTAAATCATATGCAAATCTTTGCATTTTATACAAGGGAGTAGACATCTTCATATTTGTTAAACACAGAAGCACTATTACAGTACTCTGTGTTGGTTGTTTACTTGAGGACATTTTACTTGAGAAAACTGTGTGACAGCAAATTCCACACGTACCATTTTCATTCTTTTATCTCTACATTTAACCTAGAATATGGACACAGAGGCAGTGTCTTTATTAATGTACATTGACATGAATGAGTGAGGGGCATATGTAAGATCACAGTGGCTCGTTCCACAGTCATGTTCAGCTTCAACAACAACATTTTTGTGTAGTAATTGTTATTTATTACACTGTTTCTTTAAATGGAATAACTACTCTAGAATTCTATATTATCAATGACCTGAGTTATCTACTCTGCCTCTTTGTGTGGATACATTAACACCACCTATTATGTATCACTGTAGAGAAAGGTTGAAAAAATATGGATATAATTTCCCTCAGAAAATCACATGTGCATTTGTTAAAGCAATTCTGGTTGAAATTTTCATTTTACTTTAATAAGTAAATCTGTTATGCATGCCATGACTCTTTTGATGGGTTCAAACTAATCTCTCAAACTAATCATTAGCCCTTTTTAAATTTTGTTATCATAAAAACATTATTATTTGCCAATACTGAAATTGGAATATTAAATGATTATCTTGGACTTCAGACATGATCAGCTTCAAACCTGTACTGTTCATTATAAATCTTAAATACTACCAGATAAAACCTATCATATTAGATCCTCCATAGTGGCATAATGTTGGATTTTACAGGAGATAAATTTAAAATGGCTAAGTACATATTATAATCTTTTGATTAATATTGTAATATTTATGTAACTTATCATTTAAACTTATCTCATGTATGGCAAAATGACTTTTACTTAATCATTTTGAGTCAATTAACTATTTGTGAATAGTTGTATAAAAATAAAAATAAACTATTTTATTTTCCATTTATAAACAGGTTATTCTTTCTGCATGAATTATAATAAAGTATTTTTCACTGGAAATAATTTTTTTAAAAATCTTTTATATCTACACTTATTATTATACCTGTGAGACCTTTATATTCATATATTATAGTTATGTACATTGGAAAATAACTATTAAACCTCATTTAGAAAACATTTTGGAATTGAAAGCATGCCCAAAAGAAAACTGAAGTATTTAAAGTGGTGAGTATACTTAATTAAATTATTCTTTATGAATTAAAGAAAATTTACTAGGAATGTATGAGTAACCTTATTTCCATATTTACATCAACACATTATTACATTATGAAATAACTTGTTGGTTATTCATATTCATTTAGACTTGAGATCCTTATGTGCAGTGGTCATACATGTATCACTTACATAGTCCAATAACTGTTGTTGCTTTAAATATGAGGCATTGGCCAAGATATTAGGAAGATTCAAGAATTTTCAGAATATAAATACAAAGAAGTTGGGGAATTATGGTTAGTGACAAATGTAATATAGTATTATTTTTTATAATATTATATAGTTATTCAATCTTTAATGGAAAAGGTTAATTTCTATAGCACTCCACATACCATATAACATATTTCATTATAAATATATCGATAAATGTTTCTTTACAATTTATCTTGTTTTATCTCTTGTTATATTTTATGGAATTTCAACAAAAGAACCATATTGTAGATATTTATATGTCTAGTTTCTATCTTGTTACCTGTACAAATAGTCAATTTATAAACATTCTAAATTAAATAGACTAAGCACAAAGTTTAATTAGTATTTTTTTTTAAAATTCTTCAACTGAAATGATTTCTTCTTTTTATATAAGGAACACCCAAAGATAGAAATTTTCTTTTATTTTAACTAGGTATTTATCATCAATGTAAATTTAACAGTCAATTCTAAATAAAGAAAGAGTTATATATTTATCTAATAAAAGTAGATATGGAACTAGCTGGGCTATTAAATTGCTTTGATCTCCAAAGTAGACTTTTTTTTTGTTTTCTTCATGCAGATAAGACACTATCTATGTGACCAACTTTAGAAATTTTTCCAAAATATTTAATATTTGAATATTTAAAGAATGGACATCTCTAAATTCTTTTAGTTTTTTTGTTTGGTGGTTGGTTTGTTTGTTTCTTTGTTTCCTCACCTGAATGTCTTCTCCATTGTTTTTTATTTGTCTGTGAGCTCGTGGCTCTATTTTTCATGTGGTGCTCTATTGAATCATCTAGCTTCATGTCTCTCTGAGTTAATTTCCTCTGTGATAACATAAATTTACTAACAAATATTGAAACACTGCTAGTTCATATTATAGAATTACTATCACTTTTTATATTTTAGTTTTTATTCCCAGTATAACCACTTTCACTAAGCATCTAAATAAAATGAGATACAGGATAAAAGCCCTCATTTATCCTTGTTATGATAATTGGAATTTTCAATGTATTATTTTTAATTCAGAAAATTAAAAAATAGGAGAACTGCATTTATGTTAGATATAACTCATTAATTAATGGAGAAACCAGAAAGAAGAAAAAAAATCTTGTTCAAAATCCCTCTTTTGAAACAGGCATAAAAGAACACTTTTGGGGGGGAAACATTAAGTCAAGAATAATAGGTATAATACAAACCCCATTAATGACTTACAGAGCAATAAGTTAATTAGGGAGGCTCTTTTCTATAAAGTGAAATTTACAGTTTCACATGTAATTCCACATGGCAAAATTTGTATACATATAATAATTTCTCTCTGGATATGTTTTATAAGCCAATGTTCAAAGACTGTATCACAAGTTCACCATGATTTCTAAGCATTTTTTTCTAAATTTAAAATTTGTAATTATTTTTGTAGCAGCATCAATAAATTTTAAACTGAGGCTGATAGATACTATGTCTCCCTTTTCCCCAAAAATATCTATGTGGACTAGACTGCAAATACATAAACCAAAGGAAAATAGTTACTATGGTGTTTGTTCTCAGGAATGTGGATGATTATATTTAGGTCTTAAATTAAAGGGAAAACAGAAACTGCAATCAGAATGTAGAGGAAAATTTCATAAAAATATTTTCTCAAGCATTTTACAAAGACTCTCCGTGGAGGAATGTGGTATAAGCAATTAGGCACTACAATATACAAACATTGGTGAATTTATAGTAGGGATTATACCCATATAAGAAATTCAGAAAACAAACACAAGAATGCCTTTACCAGAGACTGGGAACTGAGACAGAGCAAGAAGTTGTGAGTCTCATACATGAATTTTTTAAATCTTATTATTTTTGGATCTAGTGACTGGCTTCCAGGAACTGTATTAGTCAAGGTCAAAAGATTAGGCTTCTCCAAAATTGCAGGTCTCTGTATCTGGAAGAAGATGTGTAAATCAAACCATCTTACACAGCTATATTAATAAATTTGTGTGAATGCATCTGCAAATGTAAAGACATATTGACCAATTTATTTGTTAAATGTTTCCAGGTCTAAGGTATTATGTTACTAAATTTTAGAATTTAGTAACATATTTCTTCTGCATTCCTGCATCTAGAAAGAAAAAAAAAGAGAAAAATATATGCAAAACTGAAATAGAGTATTTTAAAATATAAAGTAAAAGGATGTATTCAAATTTGATGTATTGCTGGACTGAAATGTCATATCTACTATAGTTGAATGTCCTGTATGCTTCATTTCCTACATGTTATCAAAACTAGAGGTGACAGTTTAGAACATTTTAAATCTTAAAAGATTTAAATAGAAGTAAATTCTTTATATGAAGCAGGGAATTCTAAATCCATAGTATTGGACTAACAAATACAAGTGAGAAAATTCCTAAGTGCTATTAGGACACTTTAATTATGCAAAAGAATTTTAAGCAGAAGAGTAGTGATTATTTTGATGTGAAAGGTATCCAAGCAAGTATAAGAGATTCATTTTAAGCATATCTCAGGCTTTTAGATATTCGGTTACAGGATCTGATTTAGAAATGGCAAACTGTAGATTTCATTGTAATATTGCTAGTGCTTTCCTTCCCTGAAGGCTTTCTTTACAGTTTTTATTGTTTTTACAATTTTCACTATATATAGTTAAGTAAGCATTTAGGGTATTTTCACTTGGGTGATTCATTTTTATAGTCAGACTCAGTTATGTGTGTAGGATTGCCTATCTATTCTGACATCATCAGAAGTAAAGAAATGTTTTTATTAGCCAAAGGCTCAGCTTCAAAAAGTCTTTGTTTCTAACACATTGTGAGTCACTGTGCATTTCCTAACCACTTTTAACTGAAACTATTATACTGTTTGATGACATATTTAGTGTAAAAAAAATCTTATGATTAAATCATAAGTTTGCAATAAAGCAGAGCAGAAAATTAGCATGTAGAGGTTCTTTTAGAATGTCTGTTAGCATCATTCTATGTCAAAACAGATTTTACAGGTTGAAAAATAAAAATACTAAAACCCTTTCCCCTATGGAGATCAATTTTAAAAGTAAACCTCTTAACACCATTAAATGAAAAATTAATTTCCATTGTGAAAAATTAGCTCTGGAAGAACTAGAGAATGTTAGATTTGAAAAATCATTGAATCTATTCCTTTTTTTATTTAATAATTTATACTAGAGTGAATATACACTTAAGCAGAGACAGGGACAGCATATTTCCTAAGGTGGAAATTAGAGATACAAGTGGGAAACTCTAATTGGTACATATACTCTGAGAAAACTGTTCATGAATTTTAACACTTAGGCTTATAATTTTTCAAGAAAAAAAATATTAAACAGAATAGAGTCCTGAGCTTTCTTTTGATGTCCTTGATTTTTTAACATTTTATATTTTAGGCGCTTTCATCTCCATATGATTTTCTTTTCACAATATTTCATATTTTCAAATATATTGCTGTCTTTCATTTATGGTAATATATACCTAAAGATATTCAGTGACCTTAAAGAATACATTGTGATTGGTGAACTAGGGCAATAACATAAGAATTTTAATTTGCAGCTCCAAATTCTTTTTGATTCAGACAATATTGCGCATAATATTAAGAATTCGAGAAAGTAGCTGAATAAAAAAAAAGACTTGAAAATCAGGACTGCATGTTATAATATTACAATTGAGAGTGTTTGAAGGAATATAGAGTAAATTGACCTTTTATGATTGTATTCCCTAGTGTTTAACAGTAATTACACTTACATAGTAAGGTTTTGAGTAACTATCATTTTGTTTGGGGATGGATTAATTATTAATTTTCTTATCTTGAATTAGTTTCACTAATATTAACTTGTATTACACATAAAATATTGGAAAATCTGTTTTGAAAAATATCAAAGTAGTCTAGCAGTTGACTGAGATATCGAAAGAGAGATTAGCAGAAAAGTTCCTAGTTAAAGAGTGAGTCTATATTATTGGAAGAAAATCTAATAAAGTTTACTGTTCTATATAGAGTATATGGGCATAGGAAGAAGATAAACCAGATTAACCTCAGACAGACAACTAGCTCTTTGTTCCTTCTTCCTTTATGATTCTTTAATCCTGTTGCATAAATGTGGATGAACTTTTAATGTTGATAATGATGATTCACTAAGTGTCTTAGATTCTACATAAAATGTAAGCTCTAGGGTCAATGAAAGACTGGAATATAGATTACAACACACACTTGCTATATGTGATCTATTTATTTATAGATCCAAAAGACCTAGTGCTATCTAAAATGAGGAGAAACAACATAATAAATACTGACATACTGTCAGTCCTCTGGATCTTTAGTTTCAAAAAAATGTGGATCAATATATTTTTGAAAAAAGCATGTATGTGCTAAAGATTTGCAGAAAATTTTACATTTTTTCACTAAACAATTAAACAACTATTTACATAGCATTTATATTGTACTAGGTGTTTTAAGTAATATGTAAATGATTTAAAATATACAGAATACTGAAGGATGTGTGTAGATTATATGCAAATACTAAATCATTTTATGTAAGGCACTTGAGTATCTACAGATTTTGTATCTGTTGGGGTTCTGAAATGAATTTCCTGTGAATAAAAGGGTCTACTCAATTATTGTTTTATTCAATGAGGTAATATATTAAAGCAGTTATCATATTCTTGAAAATACTTTAAATGCTAAGACATCTCTAGAAACTACAGACCAACATCACTGATGAACATAGATGCCAAGTTTTAAATATTAGTAAACTGCTTTCAAAAACACATTAAGAAAATTGTGCACCACGATCAAGTTGGTTTCATTCCAGCAAGGAAAGGTTGGCTCAATGTATATAAATCAATAAATACAAATTATCACTTAAATACAATTAAGGACAAAAATCACACAATCATCTTAATACACAGACGAAAAGCCTACAAAAATATCCAGCACTCATTCATGTTAAAAACCCTAAAAAAACTAGAGATAAAAAGAACTTACCTCAGCATCATAAAGGCTGTATATGACAAGTCCAAAACCAACATCATAATGAATAGGGAAAAACTGAAAGAATTTCCTGGAAACTCAGAAACAAGACCAGAATATCCACTCTCACCACTCCTGCTCTCATTAACAATTAGTATTGTATTTTGCAGGTGTGTTATATTTTTGAAAGTGGATGCTATAAAAGTTTATTCTTTTTCTTTGATTTTCCTTGATAAATAACACATTTTTAAAAGTCAGTGAAAAATAAGTGAAGTTGATCAATCCTCAAATTCTACAAGTTGTCCAAGGACCCAGATCTAACCAAATATTTCATCTCACTGGTCCTAAGTAACTGATCCAGATAGAAACATATGTCCTGATCTAGTATGACATTTAAATCGATGTGTATTCTACATGAGAGAAAATTTTACTCCCATCATTTTATTTCCTAACTCTAAAACTAGCTATAATTTAGATGTTTCAGTTACATATAATGGTGTTCTTGAAGAATCTAATTTTATCAATATGTGAAATCCAACTATCAAATTTTCAGGAATTTTGTAAGGTAGTTGTTAAACAGTAATTACTACAAATAAAATATATTTATATGTGGTTAAATCACACTAAAAATAAAGATAGATTCTAATTATGTATCACTTCTAATTATTTTATTACTTTTCACTGTTACCTATGATTTATGTCTAAGGTTTGTACTGTGATAGCACTATATACTGTGCATTATTCTCAACTTCACATTTAATGACCTCAGATTGATTCAGTCATGAAAGGATATTACACCATGGAAATAAGCAAACAATGAAAATCCAGGTTTTATTTTATATTTTATTGATTATACACTTAATCAAATGATAGAAAATATTTTAATCAATAAGACTGTTCTTAAAATTATACTTCATCTGTTGTCATTTCATTGTGCAAGTTCTCAACATACTAAAGACATTATTTTTATTTATTTATTTTTTTTAGTGAAAATAACCATTTAATTAATTGTTCTCTCCTTTTTTATCCAAGTCTGATTATGGAGTGTTTAGTTAGCTATTTCGCCACTGTGACTAAAAAAAAACAACCAGTACAATAATAAAAGAGGAACAGTTTCTTTGAGGACTCACAGTTTCAAAGGTCTCAATCCACAGACAGCAGGCTCCATCCCTCAGGGCTCAAGGTGAGGCTGAACATCATGGTAGAAGAGTGTAGTAGAGGGAAGTGGCTCATGTGATCATCAGGAAGCAGAAAGAGAAGTCTCCACTTGCCAGATACATATATATACCTCAAGGACGTGCCCCAATTCCCACCTCCTCCAGCCACATCTTATCACTTCAACTACCACTCAGTTAATCCCTATCAGGGAATTAAGTCACTGATTGTGTTAAGACTCTCATAACCCAATCATTTCTCCTCTGAACATTCTTGCATTGGCTCCAAGACATAACATAGAGTTTTTAACTTTTTAATTTTCTTGTTGCTATTGGAAAACTTAAGCATATGCTTTTAATTTCAAAAATATGGAAGAATACTAGTGTGATTCTACACCATATAAAGCCAGAGAAATGAGAAGTTGTGCTCTATTTGTGTACAATGTGTCAAAATGCATTCTACCATCATGTATAACTAGGACAAATTTTTAAAATTTTAAAAAAGGAACTAATTCCAAATATAAAAATTGGTGAATAATATGCAAATTAGAAGGTGGTAATTTGAATTAAAAAAACGTATTATTTGATTACTCAAAATTATTATGCCAAAAAGAAAAGTGGCTGTTTGTGTTATTGGTAAACAAGTAAATGTCCAATATAAGTCTTTTAAATTTTATTTTCATCTTACACAGTCACATAAAAGTACATTTAACATTCATAATGTCACTATACTCATTTACTAATTTCAACCAATTAGCTATGGAATTAAGGGCTTGACAAAGGGTAACAAAAGTGTTCTCAGAAATCAGTTGTGTCCAAGGAATTTAAAATAAAGCTCACATCACATATATTTTATCATCATTTGTAATTTTGAGCTATGCACCATATCAATAAAGAAAAGTACATTTATATAATATATTGACACTTTTCATGAGCTGAGTGTTAAATATTCACTAACTTATACTGTTTATATTCTAGTTTAATTATTAATTGAGTAGAATTTCTATCAAAAGCTCCTGAATGAATCAATTGTACCTAGTAATGTGGTACTTCAAATGGGCAAACCCTAGCACATAGAACTAGATTAAATAACTGAGAAGACACATAGTGTTGGAGTCTTCTTTTTCTATGTGAAAATCTGAAAATATCATTGAATTATATATTAAACAGCCATTTAAGCAGAGACATCAGATCATTTGCCTACTTACAGAGATGTTCCAATGTGTCTTGTCATAAAGTATCAGACTATTTGTTTTTTTAGCTGTTGTATACTTCTCTTTTTTTATATCATTTTTACTTTTTAAATTTAATTTGTTATATATGATAATAGAATGCATTAAAATTCATATTACACATATAGAGCACGATTTTTCATATCTGTGATTGTAAACTAACTACAGTCACATCCTTAGTGTCTTCACACATGTACTTAGGGTAATGATGACCATAGCATCCCACCATCTTTCCTACCCCTATTCTCCCTCCTTTCTGCTCCCTCCCCTTTTCCCTTTACCTTATCTAGAGTTAATCTTCCAATCCCACATAATATGCTCCACACAGCATATTATGGATCAGCATCTTTAAATCAGAGGAATCATTCAGCATTTTTTTGGGGGGGATTGCTAATTTCATTTATCATTATATTCTCCAGCTCCATCCATTTACCTGCAAATACATTGATTTAATTCTCATTTAATGCTGAATAATATTCCATCGTGGAGTAAATGTGGAATAATATTCCACATTTTATTTATCTATTCATCTATTTTATAATATTCCACATTTAATTTATCTATTCATCATTATATTAATAATATTCCACATTTTATTTATCTATTCATCTATTTTAGGACTTATAGTTTGGTTCCACAGTTTAGCTATTGTGAATTGTGCTTCTATAAACATTTATGTGTCTGTGTCCCTGTAATATAATGTTTTAAAGTCTTTGGGGTATAGACTGAGGAGTGAGATAACTTGGTCAAATGGTGGTTCCATTCCCAGTTTTCCAAGGATTCTCCACACTGTTTCCACATTGGCTGCACCAATTTGCAGTCCCACCAGCAATGTGTGAGAGTGCCTTTTCCCCCACATCCTCACCAACATTTATTGTTGTTAGTATTCTTAATAGCTGCCATTATGACTCTGCTGAGATAAAATCTTAGAGAGGTTTTGGTTTGCATTTCTTTAATTGCTAGAGATGTTGAATTTTAAAAAAATATATTTGTTGAGTGATTGTATATATTCTTGTGAGAAGTGTCTGTTCAGTTCTTTGGACCATTTATTTATTGGGTTATTTATTTTTTGGTGTTTAATTTTTTTATTTCTTTATGTATTCTAGAAATTAGTGCTCTGTCTGACATGAGTGTAGTAATAATTTGTTCTCAAATACAAGGCTCTCTATTCACCTCACTGACTGTTTCTTTTTCTGAGAAGAAGATTCTTGATTTTAATTCTTGCACTATAGAAGTCTTATTAGAAAGTTGTGGCCTAATTCAACATGATGGAGATTTGGGCCTACTTTTTCTTCTAATAGACTCAAAAAATTCCACCAGAAAATTTCTAGAACTAGTAAATGAATTCAGTAAAGTAGCAGGATACAAAATTAACACCCATAAATCAAAGGCATTTCTGTATATCAATGACCAATCCTCTGAAAGGGAAAGGAGGAAAACTACCCCGTTTACAATAGTATCACAAAGAATAAAATATTCGGGAATCAAGTTAATGAAAGTGGTGAAAGACCTCTACAAGGATAACTACAGAACACTAAAGACAAAAATTAAAGATCTTAGAAGATGGAAAGATTTACCTTGTTCTTGCATAGGCAGATTAATATTTTCAAAATGACCTTACTACCAAAAGCACTATGCAGATTTAATGAACTTCCAATCAAAATACCAATGCCATTCCTTATAGAAATTTAAAAAGCAGTCATGAAATTCATCTGAAAAAAATAAGAGACTCAGAGTAGCTAAAGCAATCCTTAGCAAGAAGAGTGAAGCAGGTGGCATCACTCTACCAGACCTTAAACTATACTACAGAACAATAGTAACAAAAACCACATGGTATTGGCATCAAAATAGACTGGTAGACTAATATTACAGACTAGAGGAACAGAGAATAACTCACATAATTACAGTTATTTTATATTTGACAAAGATGCCAAAAATGTACACTGGAGAAAAGTAGGCTCTTCAAAAAATGGTGTTGGGAAAATTGAAAATCCATATGTAACAAAATGAAATTAAATCCTTCTCTCTCACCATGTACAAAACTCAACTTAAAGTGGATCAAGGACCTAGGAATTAAACCAGAGACATTCTATTAGAAGAAAATATATCAGACTATATGTAATAAGAAGGGGAAAATATATGCTCTCAAAGAGAGCTTATTTCAAACCAAGGCAAATGTAAGTGTGATAATGCAAGGGGAAATTCAGAGAAATGAAGACACAGCCCAAAACAAGATTGGGATTTGGAGAAATCTTGTATCCACATTCTTTACTATTCCTTTCTGGCAACATTACAACTGTGCCTGAAACATTGCCAGTTGCCTAAACTTTAAAATCCAGCTCTGTTAAGCATCATCATAGGCATAATGTAGAGGTATGTAATTCCTCTCTCTCTGGCCTAAGATTTTACATTGGTTCAGGACAGAGAAAAATGAAGATCATTACAATGAAGGCTAAAAGTATGCCCTGAGTAATACGTAAATAAATATATATATATATATGTGTATATTATTTATATATACATATGAATGTATATACACATCTATATTTCTTTTCTTTTTTTATTTCTGAGAAAGAAACCTCCAAGATTTGGATTTAGGACCCCTGCCTTGATATGATCACTGGCTTTGATATTAACTTATGGAGCAAGCCGATATCAATTAGTCAGAACATCTAAATTTAATGGTATTGAATTCTAAGAGAAAATTTTAAGCCTGGTTGGCAAAAGTTTTGTTCAGTTTCTAAGGTAATTTCTAGGACTGGAATCAGAAACCCGAAGTTGTTGGTTAATAAAATATAGCAATTTGAGTAAGAAAAAAACTTTTCATATGTTTCTTACAGATATTCTCCTGAAACCAAATACAAAAAGAGAGAGTATACAGCTTTCCACATTTGCTGAGCAAAAAACAAACAACTTCATCAAGGCATGTTGTTATATTAGCTTTCAAGCAGGATAAAATCCATGTTATCGAAAGAAAGATTGTCTTTCCATATAGTTTTTTCCTCTTCCCTTTACCAAGTGGAAGACTTCTTTCCAGATATTTTACTTTACCTCTGACTTTGAATATTTATTGTCCTGGAGTTAAATTTATTACTGAGTTTAAGACTCTGGATATAAGAAGCTACATCTGGAAGTCTAGTTGAAATTCTGGATGTTCTGAAAACTGAGATGAAAGTACAACATGTTATAAAATGCATATAAAATAATTGTATTTTGTGAGAATGGGGATTTTTAAGTGTACTCTGTGGGAGTCAGACTATATATTAATCCTTAGCAGTAAATGAAGTGAACTGCAGTGGACATCTACTGCTTCGGTCTGCTTAATCTACTCTTAACCCACTGATTTTATAAGAATCTGATGATTTCCTTTTAAATCTTCTCTTCAGTTTTCAGTTCATGTTACTCGAGAGAGAATGATCACTCCTTCATTAATAAAGTGGTTCATTAATAAAGTACTTGTCCACATAGTATTTCATCTTCCAACCACAGTAATTGACTCATAGATGAGTATTTAAAAACAATCTTGACTAATGGAAATTATAATAATGACTTTGTTCAAAATTATGAGAAAATGTCAATAAATATAATGCTGAGTCCTGGGAAGACATGTTATGGGCCAAATTGTGCCTGCCTGCCTTCATATGTTGAAGTCTTATACCCAATAGCTCAGAATGTGATTTGATTTGAAAATACAGCCTATAAATAGGTAATTGGTATAAAATGATGTCATGTGCATAAGCCCTAACCCAATATAAGAGATTAGATGAACAGATGAGGATGTAGCAAAAATGTGATCAACTTCAAGTGAAGGAGAAAGTTCTCAGAAGAGATCCTTTTCTCTTGGTGGGAAAAGCCAGGAATCCAAGCTATTTGGGAGGCTGTGTCAGGGGAATCATGAGTTCAAGGACTGCCTGGCTAAAATTGTAAGACCCTGTCTCAAAATAAAACAAAAAGGGCTGGAAAATGGATGGGGTGCAAATCAGAGGCAAAGCACCTCTCAGCTCAATCACCAATGTTGAAAATAATAATAATAACCAACTAAAACGCCACCATAGGAATCTCTACCATCCAAGTAGTATTTGTGTCTGTAGCAATAACATCTTCCCTATAGTCACTCGTATTCCTGGTCCTTTGCAAGTTTTACAGGCACTGATGTCTTGTGTTTCTATGTATGTGTGAACATGGGCACATGGAAATCAAGTAAAAAACCACCCAACATAGTGAGAAACAATGCCTGGGAGCAGTTGATAATAATATTGTAAATAAACTAATTTACAAAAGTAGGAGTCCAGAAACAAAGATTCAAAACCAAGAACTTTTAATATTCAGAGAAATTTGGGGATATCTATCTATATTCACAAGTTATAAAGGCAGTGTTAGTTAAGTTTTTCTAATTCTCAGTAGCATGCAAATAGGTTTGGCCTCAACAAAAAACAACAGAACACAAAGACTAGTTCAATTCTTGGAGGGTGGTTAGGTGGAGTGCAGATACACAAAGGACAGTGAAGGAAGCTGTGAAGTTAACAGCAACCTTTGCACCACTACGGAGCCTCAAGGAGGAGAGGGGATGCGTTACTCAAAATCAGAAGTAAATAATCCTGAGGAGTCCAAGCTTGGTTTGAATCAGTGGTTTAGGACATAGTTATTTAATGCAAAGAAGCATGATGGTTGAATTTCTTGGCCTCACTCTATATCCTGAAATCTTCTGCAGAGATTCTCTACTGGTTGAGGCCAATCAGATGTCAGAGGACTCATGAAGTTCTAAGTTCATAGGAAAGGCCACTTGGGAACTGTGGGATGTATTTGAAGGGACAGAAAATTCTTTCACAGTTCAGAAACATTAGCTTCCATGTGGGTTAAGTTTTCAAAAAATTTAGTTGAGGCAATCTCTTTGAAATGCCTGAGGCACATCTGGTTTGCAATAGAATGGTTACAGAGCTATTTCTTCTCTCTTCTTATTTGAGGTTTTTCCTTGAAATTTTCCAAATTTTTCAATAAGAATACATAAATAAAAGGATCAGGGTCCCTTTTCTCAGAAGACAGGTTTAATATATTAAAGGGACATGGAAGCTACAGGCAGGCGGAAAACAGTTTCTTTTGAGACAAAACAATTGTAACATTGTTACCTGAGGTGTGCATCCAACTCATTTCCTTTTATACAAATATTTTTGGTGTTTCCTGGTCTTTGATATGCTGCTTGCTGTGGATTTAAAATCAGAACCAAATAACCAAAGATAAGTCTCTCTCTCTCTCTCTCTCTCTCTCTCTCTCTCTCTCTCTCTCTTAATTTCTTCTGATTAGTTATACATGACACCAGGACACATTTGGATTCATTGCTCACAAATGTAGCACAAGTTTTCCTTTTTCTGGTTGTACACAATGTTGAGTTACACCATATGTGTGTGCAGTCATACATGCATCTAAGGTAATGATGTTTATTTCTTTCCACCATCTTTCCTGCCTCCATTCTCTTCCCCTTTCCTTTTCTCCCCTTTGATCAATCAGAGTTCCTCTATTCTTTCCACACCACAACCCCATTATGAATCAGCATCCACTTAGAAGATAGAACTTGTGGCCTTTGGTTTTTTGGGATTGGCTTACTTTGCTTAGCATGATATGCTCCAACTCCATGCATGCAAATCAAAACTACTCTAAGATTTATCTGACTCTAGTCAAAATGGCAGTTATGAAGAATACGAGCAATAGTAAGGGTTGGCATGGTGGGAGGAAAAGTACACTGATACTGCAAATTGTTGCAACCACTATGGAAAGCAGTATGGAGATTCCTTTAAAACCTTGGAATGTAACCAACATTTGACCCAGTTATCCCACTCCTGTTCTATACCCAAAAAACTTAAAATCAGCATACTCCAGTGAAACAGCCACAACAATGTTCATCACATCTCGATTCACAATAGCTAAACAGTGGAACCAACATAGATGCTCTTCAACAGAGGAATGGATAAAGAAACTATGGTATATATACACAATGGAATATTACTCAGCATTAAAAGAGAATAAAATTATGGTGTTGATTTCTATTCAACATGGAAGACTTTGACCTGCAAACAGCAATGGTTGATTTCTACAGTGTCCCATGTCATTGATTTCACATGTGATAGACAGTGCCCAGGATCTCTGCTAAGACTCTTAATATCTAATGGCACTAAAAATGAGATGATTTTATTTATTAATAGCAAAGTCAAACAGAATCCTTTGACAATTAAAAGGAATAATGACTTTGTCAGAAATATTTCCTTTTTACTCCCTAGAAAATAGTTTAAAAAGTCATTTTAAAATCAACTCTAACTCTCTCTCTCTCTCTCTCTCTCTCTCTCTCTCTATATATATATATATATATATATATATATATATATATATACATAGTTTATATATATAAACTATGCACCTAAAAAACTCCTCATGCCTTGAAGAGAAGTCTATTTTGTTGTATTTTTATAATAAAAATAATTTTATAAGACTAATTCACCAGAAATGTTAACATTCAGCTCATTAAATTACATGTGTGTAGTGGGATATAGAGAGATGGGTCATATAGATATTTCTACCTAAACTTACAAGACAAAATACTATCAACAGGACATCTCCAGCCAGAGACAGAGTCATTGCAAATATCTGCTTATCTCAAAGTGCAAAAATATATTTTATACAAAATAGTACATTCATGTATCTTCAATATCTTCACTTTGAATGTTAATTACTGCACAGTATAAAGGATAATGTCTCAAAAATTTAAGTTATAAAATAACATCACCATGAAACTTAACTGCACCAAACACAAGCCTTCTGTTTTTATTATGAGCACTGATAATTTGGAATTCTTCATTTTTTTTAGTTGTCATTTGTTTGCCCATAGAATTTTCTCCAAAGGGTTAAGAATTCCATACTGATAGTGAAGAAAATGCCATTTTTAGAAAAAAGAAGAAAGTGAAACAATGGTAAAATTTGTCTTAATATATTTCATAGTACAAAAAATGAAATTCAAAAAAGTTTAAGGAAATTATCATATTTGCACATAAAAAATGGATGGCTAAGGAGTTAGAAGTGCTTTTGAATTTTCATTTGTCTACCCAATTGCAACCATTTCTTGTTGTAAAATGTCAATTTAGAAATTTATATTCCTAAGAAAAGAAAATGTCTGAACTTTAGATAGATATCTGCATAGTTTCATGTTTCAATTTAACACAGAGTACAGCAAACATCAATAGAAATATATTCATGAAGTAATCTGACTGGATCAAATTGAACACCTTACTGTTCAAAAGATATTGACAAAAATTTGTATTTTGCTTCTGATACATGCTGATAAGGAAGACTGTATTGCAGTGTTGGTTATCCGTGAGTAATCATGAAATAGAAAATATTTGGTGCAAATAATAAAATATTGAATTGTGTTTTACTACACATGTATCTGTTTAAATATAGAACACTGATTTTCAATTATTTATAGGTAATTCTATTTTTTTTTAAATTTTCAAATTCATTTTTTAATATATTCTACATCAACTACATGTTGGTTTGATGTTACAAATGATGCATAGGTGGTTTATTCACAACATTCAGCTCAATAAGATGGTAAATGAATGTGTGAGAATCAGAATAGGGTGATGTGAATATACTGGCAAACTCTAAGTGAGGAATAGGCCTCTAACCAATTATTCTCACAATTCTCTTTCCAATCCATATAGCAAAGTTGGGATTAAATGAAGAAAATGGTAATAGGCAAGATAAGGAACAAATGAGATATTCCTTCCATCCTGGGGCATGAATTTTTGGATGACCCATAGAATAAAATTATAAAATATTGGCTTCCATAAGAGAATAATCTACCTTGCTTACAAATACAAAAAATTGATTATGTTCATTAAAATTATGTTTGGAGCAATACTATTTCCACAAATATTTTTTTATATTCTTTGATATGTGAAAATATGCTATACATGTTTATAGCACAAATTATGTAAGTAGCAAGAGTGCTATTGTATAAATAAACCTAAGAAACATTGCAGCGCATTCTTTATTTTTTTAAATGAACTCTCATTAACTAGAAAAATATACATTTCAATAAACTTTTCAATTTAAAATTAAATTATGTGGGTCTACAATATTAGCCCCTGATTTGAGAACTTTGTTGTTTGGGGAAAAAATAAATCTTTTTTTACTCAACAGAAAATTTTCTTCTTTAAATCATAATTCAAGATTCATATCCTTACACATAATTTTCATTCATGTTTTCCAGTTTGTCAGTATCTGTCCTTATGTAAAATTAAGAAAATTTAAAAATCACACTTAGAATATTCAATTGTTCTTTTTTTTTTAAATCCCTTTTAAATACTTAAATGTCATGGTTTAGTTAATTCCTTTGTATAGGATCCAATTATAGGCAATACCTCCTGTTCAATTTATTAAAAGGAAGAAACACAAAGTATTAATTACAATGTTAACTGAATTATAAATATTTTAAATTATTAAACAACTATCATGAAATTATTCATAAATGGAACTTAAAAAATTTTACTGCAGGTTTTACTGATTATAACATTTGTAATGCATTTTCCATCCCGTGAAGAATAAAAATATTATCTTCTCGAGGTATCAAATGTGTCATTCAGAAATTCATATAATACACTGCCAGGGAAGATGTAAAAATCACCTGACATTGTTAAACATTGGCAAAGACAGTAATAACAGCTTGTGCTAATGCAAATTGCCCAGAAGTTTGTTGATACAGATGAACATAGACAGATGGTTTTCAGTAAGCAGAATCATCATTGGTTTCTTACTTAACAGAAATGAAGGACTTCATATTTATGATAGCATACTAGAAATCATGGGAATGAAACTCACTCTTTCTTTCTTCCTTTTTTTCTTTCCTAATGCTTTTTTCTATCGAGGAGGGAAACTACTCAGAGAGTGACTACCGGGTAATTGACCACTTAGTATATTGTGAACATTGTGCTCTCTGACAATATACTCTTGTCCATTATCACTGTCCTGTACTTCGAGTCTTTCAAACTTAAGTAAAAAGTGCTTACCCATGGTCTTCACAGCTAATTATGTCTTATTGAGAGATAAGGACAAAGGAAAGACTGTGTTATTTGAAGATCGAGGTGGAGAATAGGAAAAACTAGCATATACCAGTGTCTGACATAGATTTTAGTGTATGGTCACAAAAACAAGAACAGCTCTTTAGGGATAGTGCTTGATGGAAACAGACATCAATCATAAGGCAGTCATGCCACATTTCCAAAGATAGCTGTAGGAGATGGAAACATAGGAGCTATTATAGATACCCCAAAAGTTAGACATAAAGGAGCACAGGGAGCAATGAAACAGGAGGATGTACAGGGTGACAGTTCTGAGAAAGAATGTTTTACCTACATGGCTTTCAATTACTTTTTTTTTCATAAAAACATCTCATATGGTCAGTAGTAAATATAATATCAAACAGTTGTCAAACAATTAACATTTTTAAAATAACAAATATAAGTATCCAGATCCCCACCCAGTCTCTGAGAGATTGTCATTAATCCCAGGCATTCAAGAAAAACACTAACCCTAGGTTTACTTCCCCCAAACTGACAACTAGAAATAATTTCACTGCTATTCTGTTAGGTCTGCTTCAAGGAAATTGACTAATATAAAATTGAAAAGATATTGCTATATAATTTTAAATACATTCCACTACATTGGTATATTCTCAAAGATAACAAACATACAAATCAAACCCCTTAACTAATACTTAGACGGTACTATGGATGGATGTAGGTGATACATCTCCTGATAGGTAATTAAAAAAAAATCATCTTATCTTTAACCCAAAGACAGATAAGGAAGATCATCATTATATGATTACATTTTCTTTATAATGACTTTCATCAAGATGTAACCACACTGCTGAATGTAACTTAAATTACATTAAATTATACTTTACTAAAAGTCCTTAAATTTTTCAAAATATAAATAATACCTAATCCAATATTAAAACTCTTCCTCAGATAATATTTTACATTGTATTAAAAGATTATAAATACATTACTCAATTTAACCTCATTTCAATTAGATATTTTTTTCTGAACCCAAGAAACTTATAACATTTAAAATCTACACATAACATCTCAACATAATTTAAATTTCACATATTTAAAATCATACAAATCTTGTATAAATTCACTGGTAAAATTTAAAAAATTTGAACCATACCTTCAATTTCCAAGTAATGAATTATCTATTTTACAGTACTAAGCTTTCAGACTCCTCCATAATCCATTTCTTCAAACTCTTTGTCTTCTTTCTCACTCTGAAATAGAAAAAGAATCATAGATGGCTAAATTTGGAGGAGGTTGTTAAACATAAGAGATTTAAGGGGCCACTGATAGACATTTATCTTGGTTCCTTTTGTAAAATTAGAAAACAATTTTTTAAAAATTGCTTTAAATCATATTTATATTTTAATACTTATCTATATTTTTGACATGGAAATGTATTTTCTTTTTTTGTTTCTCTGAACTAACTTTGATTTTCCTTTGTGCCATGTAGTATTTATTGACAAAAAATAGTAAAAATGATGATGGGTGTTAAGTGTAGCATGAAATGTGAGGAGTAAAACATAACACTTTTCACACTTTCTAAAAATAATAATCAAAGATCATGAGAAAAATATATGTGCAAATTGGTGCAGCCATTATGGAAAGCAGTATGGAGATTCCTTGGAAAACTGGGAATGGAACCACCATTTGACCCAACTATCCCTCTCCTCAGTCTATACGCAAAAGACTTAAAGACAGCATACTACAGGGACACAGCCACATCAATGTTTATAGCAGCACAATTTATGATAGCTAAACTGTGGAGCCAACCTAGATGCTCCTCAGTAGATGAATGTATTAAGAAAATGTGGCATATATACACCATGATGTTAGGGTCTGTAAACAAGTCAAGATGGCGCCTGGCATTTTGCCAGGGGGAGTGGTTTGTGAAGTAATGCCAGCAAGCCATTAAGTGTGGAGATTCCTTATTGATTGACTGCTGTATCTAGTTTATGTTAATTAAGATAAGCTGTGTGGAATGTATATATACCCCTCCTGACCTACAATAAACGGCTCCCACTCCTGCTGTATCAATGTACACAAGTTGTACGTCACCCCCCAGTTATTTTGCTGCACCCGGATTGCGGCACCATGAAATCTTACTCAGCAATAAAAGAGGATAAAATCATGGCATTTGCTGATAAATGGATGGTGTTGGAGAAAATAATGCTAAGTGAAGTTAGCCAATCCCCAAAAAAACAAATGCCGAATGTTAGAAATTTTAGTATATAGATTTGTAGGACAAACTATTTTGAAGAAGAAAATATTCAATTAAAGACATACACTGTGATACAAACTCATTGCATTTAGTCATAATATCGAATTTCTAAATATTTGTTCACCATTTAACTATCATATCAACATTTTTAGTTTAAAAGCTGCTAGGTTTTGCATGCTATCTATTAGATGGTTTCTTATGAGGTCTTGATATTATTTTAGTCTTTAATGTACATAAATATTAACTATTCTATACTTTCAGCCCAGATATTCTACCTATCTCTTTCTGGCCCTATCCATAGAATCTATTTGTACCATCAGTACGCTCTCTTCATGAGTACAGTTTTCCTGAAAATAACAAATAAACAAAAAGTTTACACTTCCCTCTCACTACCTATTTGCTGGTTTTCTGTTCATAAAGTTTGGTAAACCAGTGTTTCCAGATAGGATATGGTGTTAGCTTCTTTGTTGGATTATTTTATTTTATTATGTGCTTTAGTGTATTTTATCAGTATGTTCTCTTTTCAGCATACTTTTTTGCCAAAGTGCATCAGGATTAGCACAGAAGCTTTGGTTGAACATAAACATTTCCTATGTCAATTAAATAAAAGGTACATTCAACATATAACTATTAACATACACAGAAATCATCCTTAAACTTAGTGTTACAAGATAATTAAAATGTTCACCTATTTATGTGAGAATTTATTGAAAAACTTAATCTCTACATCCCCAAACAAAAAGAAACTAAAATATTTTCAAATTATATTCCCAAAGGAATATCTTCAAGTACTATCACAAAAGTTAGATGTCATAGCAAATTAATTTTCTTATACTTTCACTATAGAGTTTTATTCTTTGCTAAGATGGTAGGAATTAAGATTTTAAGTGGATAGAGTTTGAAGAATGTTATTAACACTGTGGGGTTTACATATAATTTGGAATCTATATTTTTCATAAAACTTTTAAATTTTGCTTTATATACAATGAATTTTTATATGTTCTGGATCATAAATTTAATAATGAGAAAAAATATAATTCCTGTATACTAAGGTTTTAGAAGATACTAACGACCACTTCAAAATTTTGCTAAAATATATGTACAAATAATTTTGCACATCACTAAGAATTAGGGTCTGTCACTACTCAATGTACTAAAACAAACTCCATTCAAAACAATGCAAAAAAAAAATGAACTTAATGATATCAAATCAAGTGTCTGTTATAAAGTGAGTTTAAATGTTTGGCAGCTGTTTTCTTGAACATGAAAGCCAAATGATGAACACTGGGAGAATAAGATGTCATGTGTTTAAATTGGTGCGGACAATTTGGAAAGCAGTATGGAGATTCCTGGGAAAGCTGGGAATGGAACCACCATTCGACCCAGCTATTGCCCTTCTCGGATTATTCCCTGAAGACCTTAAAAGAGCGTACTACAGGGATACTGCCATATTGATGTTCATAGCAGCACAATTCACTATAGCTAGACTGTGGAACCAACCCAGATGCCCTTCAATAGATAAATGGATAAAAAAAAATGTGGCATTTATACACAATGGAGTATTATGCAGCACTAAAAAATGACAAAATCATGGAATTTGCAGGAAAATGGATGGCATTAGAGCAGATAATACTAAGTGAAGCTAGCCAATCCCTAAAAAACAAATGCCAAATGTCTTCTTTGATATAATGAGAGCAACTAAGAACAGAGCAGGGAGGAAGAGCAGGAGGAAAAGATTAACATTAAACAGAGACATGAGGTAGGAGGGAAAGGGAAAGAAAAGGGAAATTCAATGGAAATGGAAGGAGACCCTCATTGTTATACAAAATTACATATAAGAGGTTGTGAGGGGAATGGGAAAAAAAAAAACAAGGAGAGAAATGAATTACAGTAGATGGGGTAGAGAGAGAAGATGGGAGGGGAGGGGGGTTAGTAAAGGATAGGAAAGGTAGCAGAATACAACAGTTACTAATATGGCATTATGTAAAAACGTGAATGTGTAACCGATGTGATTCTGCAATCTGTATTTGGGGTAGAAATGGGAGTTCATAACCCACTTGAATCTAATGTATAAAATATGATATGTCAAGAGCTTTGTAATGTTTTGAACAACCAATTAAAAAAAATAAAAAAAGAAGATTGATTACCTCACTTCTTTTTAGGTTTGTGTTCTCTTAAATATATCATTCCTCTCCCTATACTAAAATACAGTAAAATATAAATATATGTATATGAGGATTTCATGTTGATCTTCATATGGTCCATTGTTTAACAACTGGGGCAATCTTTCAAGTGCAACCACATGGAACAGAGAAAAGTCTTTAGAATTCCTAGCAGAGTTCTTATAGAGAAAGCAATAAATTGACCAACAGATTTCCTATAGAAGGTAAGATTCTGAAGTCATGATTGGGAAGGAAAAAGAAAAAAACAAGTGAAATATATAGATCACATACAGAGAGAAACATTTCTTTTTTCTTTTTCTTTTTTTTTTTTTTTTTGTATAGAAAAGAGTTGAGGGACTTCTGCTTCCGGAATGGTCAGTAATTTGAGGAGTGCCCTGGGTCTGCTAACCAGTAAAAGTAGGGCACACTACTAAAGCTCTCTAAGAACAATGAGTCTTTTGTTTTGAATGACAATTCACTGTCACATCTCCTTTCTTAATATAAATTCCAAACACATGCCATCCATTTCCCTGCAAATTCCATGATTCTTTGATGTAAGGAGAGCAACTAAGAACAGAGAAGGGAGGAAGAGCATGAGAAGAAGATTAACATTAAACAGGGAGGAGAGGGGGAAGGGAAAGGGAAAGAGAAGGGTAATTGCATGGAAATGGAAGGAGTCTCTCATTGTTATACAAAATTACATACAAGAGGAAGTGAGGGGAAAAGGGAGAAAAAAAAACAAGGGGGGGAGAAATGAATTACAGTAAGAACTATGTAATGTTTTGAAGAACCAATAATAAAAATAAATAAATAAATAAATAAATAAATAAATAAATAAATAAATTCCAAACAAGGCGGTTTCAGCCAAGAAAAATTGACTTCTGCTATGTTGAGGTCCTTAGTATCATTCACCTAGGGCCTCATACTACCTGTCCCTGACGTTATGCTCCTAGCAAGTGTTGCCAAGAGGTAAGAATTCATTTCTTCATAACAGACTTAACTCACTGGTTGAAGCGCTGTCAAAAATGAAGCATGCTATTGCTTACTCAGAACAGTATACTTTCATTCTACATTATAAATTGAAATTCTTACCACCAGTAGCAAGGTGAGAACATCAATGGTTACTTAACACTGTTCCCAGAGCCTATCTCCTCAAAGAAGAAGGCAATTCAAGGAAGAGCATGGATTCTCTCTGCCCCAAGTACCAAAGTCAAGTATTCCAAATTTTGCCCATAGGAAAATAAATGTAGTCCATACAACACAGAGCACCAAAATTCTTCCTAAAGAATGAGTCTGGGAGACTCAACCAGGAGGGCATTTTCTAAAACACTGGAGGAGTGGCATAAAGCAAATAAGAATAGAGTGGTACTTCATTAGAGATATCAACTGTATCTCAGGTCAGAGCGTTTACCAGCAGGAATCAAGAAAAGAGCCCACTTGTTGTCACAACCAATTTCAATAAATATCTTTGCAAGAAAGCCCAAATATAATCAAATCAATGTCTGAAGTAATGTATTCCTCAGGGTATTATTGATGCAATAATCAGCAAATAGAAGATTTTACCACCTGAATGTAGAAAAGGAACCAGATAGACAAAGGGACCCCTGCTAAATTCACTGTTATTTGAAGTCACCCTGTGCAGGCCTACACTAAACCTCTGGGGTTTATATCAGAATCTTAACAGAGAAGATGAAATAGGTTTCAGTAAAGTAATCCAGTTAGTAGAAGAATAAGTAAGTTAACAATCTTAGAACAATTTGGAGGACTAGAACACTTTATCTTATTGAAACCACAATAGTTACAACTAGGCAGTAGAAATTTCCCATGAGCATCATTTACATTTGAGGCATAACTCACACTTTACTTCTTTCTCCCAGCCTATTTGGGTGATGTTGGATTTAACAAACAATTCAAAATAACCTTTACAATTAAGTGAAAAAAAAAAAAAACTGAAAGAAACTATATTTTAATAAAGAAAAAAGATATGATGACAAAGTCTTATCAAACAGAAAATATTAATAGAAAGGTAAAAAATATTTAAAAAGAGCCACAAGGGATCTTTGTTTAAAAGTACAATAGTCGGAATAAAATAATTTATGAGGGTATTAATAATGGATTTCAACTACCATCAAAAAAATTTTAAAAAGAATAGCTAACTTAAAGATAGATTATTAAAGTTTATCATATTTGAAAATAGAGATAAAAATGGTAAAATAATGGACTAGAACATAGAAAAATGTAGCATATTAGTTACATAGCAATATACAGG
This sequence comes from Urocitellus parryii, assembly GCF_045843805.1. NCBI lineage: Eukaryota > Metazoa > Chordata > Mammalia > Rodentia > Sciuridae > Urocitellus > Urocitellus parryii. Next base: position 119,362,401 of record NC_135540.1, on the reverse strand, counting down.
TAGTATGAATGCCAAAAGAATAGAAATACAAGCACACAGATAGTCAAGGTAACAATGTTTATAAATTTTTCTAATTTGGTTAAAACATATTAAACATATGTTTACAAGTACTTGGGTGGGTTCTCTACTGCCGCAGTTTGGCTGGGCACAAATCAGGAGCCACTGAAGCAAGAACAGACTTTATTTTTTTTACTGCAAGAAAAAAACCTCACACACGCTCCTGGGGAATCCTCCCGAAAGCCACGAGGCTCCTGCAGGAACCCCCCCACCGGAAATATCTCCCCGGGAAATCCCTCCTCCTGCACTTGGCCAACCAATGGGAACTCCCAGGGAATCCCCGTGAGAACTAAAAATAGCGCGAGAACTCAAAAATAGCGCTAGAACTCAAAAGTAGCGGCAGAGGCGGATATTAACGCCTTGCCTGTCAATCAATACTGTTGGCAAAATGCCAGGGGCCATACAGACTCGGCTGTGGCTCTCAGCACTCTATATATTTTTAAAATCAAACTGAAAAAATGAAGAAATGGCTCCGAATAATGCCAGCAATAATAAAATAATTTTGAATAAGTTTAACTAAAGAATGCAAAATTCTTCTCTGAAACTGAAACATATTTTTGAGGAAAATTTTCAAAAATTTAAAAAAAAGGATCCTATAGTCATTGATCAGTATATGTAATGTGGTGTAATGTGATAATTCTCCTCAGATGATCTACAAATTTAACTCAATGTTTTTCAGGATCTCTAATAACATTTTTGTAGAAATTGCCGACATTGCCTAATTCATATGGAAATTCAAGAGGCTCAGCATAACCAAAACAGTATTGGAAATAAAAATGAATTTGGAGGGCTCACACATACTAATTTTAAAAGACGTTGATTTTTGAAAATAATAGATTATCATTCTCAACAAATGGTGAGAAGACACCATTTCTGCAGCTGTGGCAGAAAGAAAAAAAAAAAAAAAGATTGAAGTTAGACCTCTACTTCATACTATGTAAAAATTAACTCAAAATAGCCAAAGACCTAGACTTGTGGAACAAAAAAATGTAAAACCTTATGAAGTGTTGTTTGGCAAGTTCAATCAAGAAAACCCCATGGGAGGATGGGCTCAGTGGTGCACTTCTGTAATCCCAGCAGCTCTGGAGGCTGTGGCAGGAGGATCCTGAGTTCAAAGCCAGCCTCACCAATTTAGCTAAGCACCTAGGTGACACCCTGTCTCTAAATAAAATACAACATAGGGCTGGAGATATGGCTTAGTGGACTAGTGCCTCTGAATTCAACTCCAGGTACTTCCCACCAAACAAAACAAACACTAAAAGAAAGAAAGTCCCATAGGAACACTCAACAGCGACCCATCTCATAGCCCATCCCAAGCCAGTTGCCCTTCCCGCTATTCTGAAGTCATTTTCAGACTTTCTCAGGAAAATTCCTGTTCTCTTGATATAACGATTATTTTCTTACTTGCTTGGGTATGTGTGTTTCCATGTATATTTGAAATCTAAACCAAATTTTGGATAAGGGATCCAATACACTTTTCTGGAATGATCACAATAGTGTTTTGGGGGAATAGCAATAATCAGTAAAAAAGAGACAAATTTTTATTTCTGAGTAAAATAAGGAAGAGAGAAAAATATAATCAGGATTTGAGATGACATAACATATTATGTTATGTTCCAAATTAATAAAATTTTAACTATATCAATTTCAAATGAAGTGGAACCATAAGTTAAGACATAGATAAACAAAAGAAATCAAAATTAAATTAAATATTTGGAAGAGAAGAGGAAGTAACGGATGAAGAAAAATAAGGAAGAAAGAAAGAGAAAGAAAGATTCATGAAACTAATTCATTGAACTAATGTGAAAATGCATCTGCTATTTCTTTCAGAAAGCAAGTCCTTTAAAATGACTAATTAGCATGGAGTATTGTAGGCATTTGATGTTATTATTTTAAAAATTTAAAATTGGTAGAATGAAAGAAAGTTTAAAAAGCATAGAGTTCATTTTCTCGCCCTGAGGCAAAAATATTCCAGTCACTGAGAAACAGGAGAATTTATCTCTGTTTTAATATTTCTACAAATAGGATGAAATCCCCTCTGGGGAAAAAGAATCTTAGTCTTACAAAAACAGTGTCTTTAAAGTGCAACTTTTAGTCAGACACTCATAAAATCAAGTTAAAATAATAAAGGTACTCTGTTTTTGAGATATCTGTATGCTTAAAAATGGATCTGAAAAAGAAGAATGAAGAGAGAACTGGATTCAGAGATGGTACTTACAAGCTATTCTTTAAATGTAAGTTGCTCAACAGAAAAAAAAAATACTTGGTATTATAAATGAATTAATGATACATGAATTTTCCCTTTATTAAAAAATGACTTCAAATGGAGTAAACATAATGATTATTTCCTTGAAAGAGTTCAAGTAAAACTATTACATTTAGTGGGCTAATAATGAAAATGTTCTGGGTAGATTAAAAAAAAAAACAGACATTTTTACACATTCTTAATTCTTACCTACATTTTAAATTCTAAACATTATATAAAATCTTTGGGGTTTTTGCATATATGTATGCCCATATATTGTTTAAGACTGACCAAACAACTGCTCTAATTCTTTGGTTATAATTCAGATAACAGGGATATTAAATCTAGATCAACTTTGATCTTGACATGTGGTTATTATCACTTTCTACTTAGTGAAAAAGGAAAGAAACCACATAGAATCATAATGGGTGCAGGGAAACACTAACAATACTTTCTCTTTTGTACCAAATTTGAAATGCTAATTCTACTGAAAGGCAGCTTTATTCATCATAATTCATGACAAATTAGAGTTCTGTTTCACTAAAACCAGGCCTTTAAAAGATGTTGTTGCTCTACCTTTCACATTGTCAACCTTACCATTTCTGTGAATAAAGACCTTAATTAAATGACAGCCTGAATCTTGGCCTCTTTCACATTACAACATTTTAAGCAAATTAGTATTGTATTAAATTTCTCATGTGACAAATACTTTAATTGCTTCAAGTGAAGTAGTTGTTTTGTCCATTTCATTAAACCTTTTATTTAAGCTATAGATTTAAAATTAAATAGAATGCTCTTATATGGATGCTTATAGACTAAATAATATAGTTCCATACAAATACTACATTTTTGATTAAGTAGTTTATTTTTTGGATTAAAATTGTATGGACTATGGAGAACTGAAACAGAATTACTATTTAGAGCTATATGATTATAGAACAATACTTACCAGTATAATTGTGTCATCATGTCTTACTAATTTTTATTTCAACAAAACTGTCAGACTATTGCAAATAAATCTGTGCACAATTGACTCAAATGCTTTTTATGTTGAACTTTTTTTTTTTTTTTTTAGTTCATCTTGTTTTTGTACAAAGTGCTTTAGATTGTACCTAGGTCCTCACATATGTTAAGACTGTGCTTTAACACTGATCTATAACCCCAGTCCGCCAATGTCTTCTATAATCACAGATTCCATTCATATTCGTCATGATCTTGTAAAGCAGGAAAAGCTTGCAAGATCAGAAACCAGGGAACCAAAATGAGGCCCCAAAAGAAGGTTTGCTGGGAAACTCCCCGGGCACCTTTCACCAGGTCGCAAAAAGGTGAGGGTAGAAGAAGTCATAGGCAGGGGCTGGGGATGTGGCTCAAGCGGTAGTGCGCTCACCTGGCATGTGTAAGGCCCAGGTTCGATCCTCAGCACCACATACAAACAAAGATGTTGTGCCTGCCGAAAACTAAAAAAAAAATAAATAAATATTAAAAAATTCTCTCTCACTCCTTCTCTCTCTCTCTCTCTCTCTCATTCTCTCTTTTTTTTAAAAAAAAAAAAAGAAGAAGAAGAAGTCATAGGCAGAAAAAAAAAACAGAAGAAAGCTGAAAAGGGGAACTGGAGGTAGCAAGTTGGCCAAGCTGAGTTTAGAGGGATCCTGTCTGTCCTGGTTGGTCAGGGCTGATGTCACAGCCAGGTGGAAAGTCCCAGCCCACAGCTGCCATTTAAAGGGCAGGGGGAAGGGAAGCCTGAAGATCTAATATTCTAATATACAAATCATCTTTTAATAATTTAGTTAAAATTATATGTCTATGTGATCAAAAACAATTGTAAACTCTAATAAGAATAGTATCATTTTCTAGTAGCACTTAAGGAGTTAAAAAATGTTGCTTTTCTTTTTTTATAAAGAAAGTATCTGGTTAATTTTTTGTGTTCTTTTGAGACAGTCAATAATAAACATCAGGGGTTTATTGAAGTCTCCCCTTACTTTAAAGGCTTTTTATAAGCCTTTAGCTAAGATCATCAGACTCTTAAATTTCCTATGATTCCACTCTTGTTCAAATTATGTCTTCTTTCATAGTATTTTTAATTAGTGATGAACTTTTAAACTGATTCTATATGTTGATTTGCTGTTTTATCTCAGAGATAATGTTAAATACATAAGGGAAATTTATAATTTGATCAATATCCATCTTTCATAGGATTTGATTTGTCCCAAGGAGATAAAACCCGTATTCTTTTCACACATTCCTTTCCATTTGTTACCAGGCAGATGATCCTCAATCCCAATGAAGTGCATTTATCCACCATTATAATATTAGTCATGATGTAGTATGAGAAGGAAAAGGAAATATATAAATACTCATTATTTATAGACATTATGATAAGAAATATCAAAGAAACAACAGATTTTTAAACTTTAAAAATGTTAATAAAATAAAGGTAACAGGATATTATTTTAGCCAAGAAACTCAATGGTAAGCTAAAATTCTTAAAAGTATTTTGGATCATTCCTAGCATGTACCCTTTAGGGCCAGCTTTTATTTTCCCCTTATTTTGTAGTCACATATAAATATTAAAACGTGCTTCACATAATATTTAACTTCACTTTAAGACAAACAACCATGTCATGAAAACGGTAAGTTATAGCTTATCTTTGGCTGGCCCCACGATCAGAAAACAGGCAGCCACAAGACCTGTGGAAGGTAGCAAATTTCCTCAGCCTTCTCAAGAAGTGGGGACACTCATCTGAAAGAGCTATTGAGAAGAATATTTGCCCAATATTGCTGGGAATGCAGAAATTTTGAAGAAAAGATACTAAAGCATTTTACTATATAAATCTAAATGTTTAAAAAATTGTATCTATGTCAAAACCAAAAAATAAGCAAACCTATACAAAATCAAGCAAATTAGAAATATTCTTTATATAGCATTTAACTTATAGGTGATTTATTTATAACTCTCTCCTAGATCTTTAAAATCATATCAAAGTTTATTTAAGGTCATTTTTAAATCATAAGACATTGGATATTGGAACCCTTGAATGTCATTTGTCTTCTCTACATTTGTGGTGTTTTTTTCCCTATGTATTCTTTACCTACATGTTTATATGAATCTCACATAATGAATTATTGTAGCTAAAGACTCTTCATAATAATTATGTAAAATAAAAGCACTTTTTGGATAAATGCTTAAATGTTACTTTTACACTATAAAAATTAGTATTTTACCCTGTGGCTTGAGAGTTTAAAGCAGGAGGATCTCAAGTTCAAGGCTACCCTCAGCAATGCAACTTAGTGAGGCTCTAAGTAAACCTAGTGAAACCTTTTCTCAAAATAAGTAATAAAACGGGCTGCTGTTGATGTGACTCATTGGATTGGTAAAGTGGTAAATTGCAGCTGGGCTCAGTCCCTAGTATGCACGCACGCGCGCACACACACACACAAAAGATTTGTTTTAATATATTACACAGGTAAAAATTACCTAATTCAATATAGCAACACAGCAGTTTCTACTTGATGAATGATATATACTGAGAATATTTGAAAATTTTTGAATGCACCAAAATTCAGTTAAAAATTCAATATCTTTTCATGGCTCCTCAGTCTTTTGTATTTATGTTTCAAAAACTCATGTCTTTATTGTGCCCCATAAGTATTTTTCTATGCTAGATTTACAGTGGTAATTGTAGTTTTAGGGAATGATAACCATAAGGCCCCAATATAATAGTAGGGTACAAAAAGATGTGATGAATAATTGAGCATTTAAAGCAAACCCTGTGTAATTTCAATGACTTAAGAGGCACACAATTATTTATAATGTGAAAGTAGCAGGTTAAGTATTATCTGCTTCTTTTTAATGTGAAGAAAATTATCACCATGTTCTTCTGATTCGGATGCTCAGCGGTTGATTGGTGGGGTTCAACTCTCTTCCTCCTTCAAAGAAGCTCCTTCATTATTTCTGCACCCCATAAAGCACTATGAGCTATCAAACCTTCTCTTCCTTCTTTTTCAAGTTCAGTGAAACCAAATATGTTTCATTTTATTCATACATTGTGTTACTTTCAAAACTCAAATACTTTTAAATAAGGACCCTCGTATTTTAATGTTTTTTCTATGTATCAATGTTGTTTGGGTATCCTATGCTTAAGAAAGTTTGTTCAATAAAATTAGTAGCAATGTTTATCATTTCAGACTTTTCATTTTAGTGAAGAATTTTCATGGAGAAAAAAGCTGTTAAGTGAATAAATTTTTATCATATTAATATTACTGATTGACTCAGTCAACATACTTTTAGGTTTGAATATAAACATATGAAAATGTATTTATATTCAGAATATTTCTTTGGGGAAATGATTATAGATTAATGATAATTTTCTTTTTGTACTTAGCATATATTATTTTGTTGCTCATAATACCATTATTTCTAAAAAGAAGGCAGAACTCATTCTTATTTACTTTAATTAATGAATTAATAAAAAACCCAGGGGCACTTTACCACGGAGTCATATCCCCAGCCCTTTCTTATATTTTATTTAGTGACAGGGTCCCACTGAGTTGTTCAGCACCTCACCATTGCTGAGAATGACTTTGAACTTGCAATCCTCCTTTGTCTCAGCCTCTGAGTTACTGAGATTACTGATATGTACCACAACACCCTGCTATATTTTTTATTTTTATTTTTTAGTTGTAGATGGACTCGATATCTTTAGTTTATTTATTTATTTATTTTTATGTAGTGCTGAGGATCAAAACCAGTGACTTACACATGCGAGACAAGCTCTCTATGGCTGAGCTACATCTTTTGCCCTGATTAATAGTCTTAAATATTTAAATCTAGTTTTATCTTCAGTGTAGTTTAATTTGCTGTAAGATCCATCTATTTGATTGGTAATTTCAAATATTTGATATCTAAGTTCTAGCATGCTATCTGATTTGTTGTTATATATACCAATTTTATGGCAAAAATCTTCATTCCTCCTCTGTATTTTTCTACATTTTTGTCTATTTTTGAACATATTATTCATAGATGTTTAAAATCTTAGTTATAAATGTTTAATATCTAGAAAACACACAGAGTTATTTTTCTTTGGGGGCTCATTTTTTCAGTGTGGTAATGTGGACATACCTATTGGTATTTTGGGGTTTTATTGTTTTTTTTTTTTTTTAAGAGAGAGTGAGAGAGGAGGGGGGGGTTATTGTTTAAATGTTGTATATTTTGTAGAAAAAAATATATATATACGTATTAGATTCCAAAAGATACAACTCAATATACAATACAATTGCACCATTTGATTAGTAAGAAGGGGGTGTGGAATTATGAAAGTTTCTATTGTTCTTAATAAGTTATATTAGAGAAAGAACATAACTTTTTCTGAATTTATAGTCTCATTCTCATTAATTTAACTTTGAAACTTCAACAGCAATAATAACAAAAAAGTATTTGATTAAACTTGTTGATTAATGGGACAAGAGAAAAAAACAGATGCCTTAAATATTGCCCAAATACGTGTGAAAATTTTTCAAAGGACACACTGAGTAAATGCCTTACATGTAACCAGGAAATGGAAATTATAATTAGAAAAAAAATCTTCTCTTTCATTTCACCCTGAATGAAAAAGAATTTGATTGTGCTCAAGTATAAAAATACCCACAAAATATTTAATATATGTTAAAAACAGTATTCAGAAAATGGATGCACTCTTTTGGAAGGAATTTATTTTTTAATGTTTCCACATTTCTTCTTTTGCATGAATTTACATTTTAAAACTTGACAAATACAATTAGACCTTCACAAAAACATTTCAAATGTGAAAAAATATTTTGCAAGACATTGTTATTATTTCCCATGACTGCCATTTTAAGCACTGTTAGCATATATTTTAACTATCTTCTGCTGTGTGAAACTGATGATGAGATTAGGTTTTACTGTGAAAACATTCTATTTTAAAACTTCGAATTTTTTCACACATTCCATTTATTAAATGTGTTTTGTTATTTTAGAGAAAAAAATCAATTTACATTTCCTCTTATTCAAAAAGCCCACAAAATGATGAGGTAAATTGGGTTTTGTCGTATTGTTATGCTTTTAACTAGAAAGCATTACCCTTTTATGTGTCCTTATCTAATCCAAGTTATATTTACCTTATAAATGCAATGAAAACTTTACTGAAGATTGATGAGAATCAGAAAGTTTTTTTCCCCCAACACAAACTTTAAAGTGAAAGCATCTAGAACTCTTTTATCCTAATATATATCAATCACATTTTCAAAAAAAATATTATTTATTTTTTATTGCTACATTAATTATAATAAATTCTATTTTTTTAATATCAATGATCTTGTTTAGTTGACATAATAAAGCATATTTTACGGGTATAGATAATATTTACTGGGTCCTTATTATGTAGCTGGGAATGTCAGATCCTATCCAAATTTCATTTTGCATGTAAAGAAACTAAGATAAATTATGTAAGTGAATTTACTCAATTCACAGTAGTACCAATAATGGGGCTTGGATTTGGATCTAGCCACATGATTTGGGTAGCCATATGCCAAGTCACAATTGCAGGTCACAGTCTGTAGCACTGTCTTCTAAGATTACTGAATTCTTACAAGAGGTATACAGAAAGCACTCAAATTACTTGGTCAGTTTTGTTATTTAGAGAAACAATGGAGATGATTATTTGAGTTTTTGAGAAACACAAGCATGTTAAACCACAGAATTAGAGAAGTTTCTTTACCTTTTTCCATGAATAACTGGGTAGATGATTTGTTAACTACATAAAATAAGCAGAAGAGCAGAATTGGACATCTTCAGATGCCAAATTACTCTCCTTTGGAGTGAGAGAGGAAGCAGGGTTGAAATATCGCCTTCTATTCACATGAAGTCAGAGGATGCTTGCTCTTCCCCAAACCCATCATGCCATCCCTTACTGTTGTTAAATATCCTAAATGCTTAGAAAGTTAGGCCTTTTCTAGAAATTTATTATTTTTTCTTCTTTAATTCAGAATGCCAAGAAAACAGTATTTTGGAAACTCATTTTTTCCCCTGAAATTCTCAGTCTGATTTTATGATTTTATATTTTTTTGCATAAATTTACAACCTTATAAATTGAAACATAATGTATTATTTTTCTAGTAATGTACATGCATTATTAAGACATCTGCATTCAAATTCTTTCTTAGAATATCATCTGCTATGTTTTGGATGAAGTTTGTCTCTAGGTTGGTAATGTTGAACAATGATATGGGACCTTTAAGAGTTAAATTGCAGTGGAGAGTAGCTGGTTTATTAATGCTAGTCTGGAGAAATGGTATTTTATAAGAGAAAGGAGCTACTAAGGACATTCCCTGACTCTCCCACTCTTTTAGCTTCCATAGCGTCAAGACATACATGACCTCACTCTCTCATGTGAACCTCATTCTTGCAATGCCATCTACCTTGAGACATTCACCAGAGTTGAGCTCTTGCTGGTTCTCTTGAGCCTGTAGAACTGGGAACTAAATATGTCTTTTTCTTAATAAATTACCCCATGTATTTCATTACAGTAACAAAAAACTGACTTAAAATTATTTATAACTCACTTAATATGACTTAATTTTCATAGTTCTGCTACATGTCCTCTTTTTCTCAATTGATAAAATTCACAGTTATTAGGGTCCAGATGTTTGTATGAAAACTTTCCATGTATACACAATCGCTGAGTGAACTTGATAAAAAGAACCACCTAATGATAGCTCACTCATTTTACATTCTTTATCATAACCCCCAAATATAATTTTAATTGGTCAAATTATTACTGATTATTAAGTTTTATTGAACTAAAATCTATATACATAAGATATTTAGTATATGATTTGATGCTGTTTTATTGTCAAATAGCCATCAAGTGACTTGGAGTTCATAATCACAGGATTTATGATCTTACAGGATTACAACCCAGTTAACCAAGCATTTTCATTGTTATATGAAGTATAATCATCAGACTTCAGGGCAAATTTTTAAGATACACAATATGACCTTGTAGGTCAATTCCTTTCTCAAAATAGTAAAATCTAGGGATAAATTTGAGTTGATCATAAATGTACACCAACCTGAATATTCACAATATGCTGTCAACTTTGGCATGAACTTTCACAAGAAAGGTGAGCTAGAACAGTAGATGTAAAAACACACCAGCTGTGATCTCAACTGAGGTCTTTACCTTTTCAGTCATGAAGAGTAAGATGAAAGTTATGAGCACTTTGAAAAGGTTTTGTTAGCACAGAGAATTAATCTTAATTTGAATATTTTGCCTTTTGGCTTATTTGATGGCATTTTATGTTAACTGGATTTTTCAACAGAAATGTTAATGAGCAATTTGCTAGAAAGAGGATTAGCAAACTAAATGGTCACTTACCGCTAGATGTACTGTAAGAGTGATATTCCAACAAGGCAATATTCCATACAACAAATTACCTGGAAAACTCATGGAAAAATACTTTGACACAGATATGCCATGTAACATTATAACATACAGATGTGACTTGAAAATATCTAAATTTGAAATAGTACAACTGCTGTTTTCCTTTTGAAAGGAATATTTCTTATCTGAAACAAAGTAAAAAACAGAGAACAACTAAACTAGTTCTAGAAAACTTTCCAGTGACTGAAATTAAATATATCATTTGTCTTACCATATTACACTTTTATAGATGGTTTCTAACTTATTAGAAATAGCTTTTGAAAATTTGTCCAAATTAGACTTTAATCCCTGTCGTTACAGTTTTAATGTGTAAAGTCTTTGCTATAAACCTTATTTTTTCCATATGTACATTGTGACAATAGTCTCCCAATTGACCCACTCCCTTTTTTTTACCACCACCACCCATTTTGTTTTTGTTTTTTTCTGAAATTGAATTTGTAAAAACATTATTAATGAAGTATCAGAACTATCTTTGCACTTGCAAAATGTTGTAGATTAGATTCTTTGAAAGGCAGACTCTGAGAGTAACTGTAACTGGTAGAAAAAAAGATATGACTGGGGAATCACGTGAGGAATAATGCCTTAGGAAGGGAAGAAATGGGATTGGTAAAAATGGACATACTGGCCTGCAATACTTTTACAAAAAGGCCTCATCTCTGAAGACAACATCATAATTCAGTACTGTCCATAGTTGAGGAAATTAGGCATCCAGCCATTGGCTGCATAGTCCTCTTTGGACAAGGGCATGACCTTAGCGGTTGTGGCTCTTTTCAGCATGTAGCAATTCTTAGTATTGAACCTATAAATGAAAAACAAGGTATCCCTCCTCTGCCAGTGATTTACCTGGTGGGATAACCGAGACTCTGTTAACTGAGTTCTCTATATTTCTGATCACTGTGTCACTCTCAAGCTATAGAAGTGAACTTGTTGAATTATATTAACAGTGGGCCACAATGTTCCAAGATAGACTGACACGGACATCCAGTTGGCAAATAGTATTTCTTCCTAATCACAATTTTTTAACAGCAGCTCTAACTCTTCCTGTGTACTAATATTAATTATTCTTGCCCAAATTTTTCTTTTTGACTTCCAGAGGAATTGCTAGTGCCCACTTGGCTTCTATAGCTTAAAGTTCAATAGGGCACTTGGTATTGAACAGTGGCAGAATTTTTTTCCATTCTGAGTTGCAGACCTCCATGCAAATTTGCAACTATGATAGTTGTAACTATGCAAATTTACACTTATACCTGTGATGAGTGTACTCATCTGGCTTCTGCCAGTTTAGTGTCATCTTGGTTTGGGATTCTTTCATATATATTGCTATCAGGAAGCCCAGTTCTATAGCAGGGTTTGTTGTTGTTGTTGTTGTTGTTGTTGTTGTTATCTTCAGTCCTGGCCCAAAGAAGAGAGCCACAAATTGATTTTATTTGTGATAATAATGTCACTCTCAACAGTACTTTTATTGCTTTAGTAAGGAGTCATTCTCCTCCAGGGGAAAATTTTTTTTGTGGCCTATATTCCAATGTTATATAGCATACCCAATTCAGTATGCCCGATTCTGAGTCTTCTGTTCCTTTCTTTAACTTTCTGCCATAGCTGCTCTGCCATCTCCAATTGACTTATTTTATGCCACAAAAATTTTCCAAGTTTCTAGGAGTCACCAATTACCATGTTTCCTTATTTCTGAAGGTTCTTGCTCTGTATTAAATTCTAAGTTCCAAAAAAAAGCAGTCTCATACTGACCAACTATCTCTTACCCAATTTTTTCTTCTACCTTTTTTTTTTTTATCGCCCACTTACTTCAGCATCATCAGACTCTAACCCTATTCTTTGCTCTCACAGCTTCTGTTAGTGCAGAAGGTAGGTTACAGATTCTGCTTTTTTTCAGATCATCATACCATTCCTTTCTTTCTTTTCTTGGTTTCAACCCTTCCCTCACTGAATCTCAACCTTCAATAGGGACTTAAAAGTCAAGAGGAAATGCAGAAACATTTTGTGAGAATAGGGATATGTATCGCCTTGTATCATATTTAAATAGGGGTAAATCCCAGATCTTAACAGATATGGGCAAATTATTTTTACAGGCTTTGGAGAATATAAAGATTTGAGATTTTAAAGTGCATCAACTCAGATATTCAAATCATATATTTTTCCCTAATGAAACCGAGATCTTGACATAGCACACCTGCCCAGGAACTCTACCATGGACTTCTCACTAAATATAAGGGCTCAGTTTTTTCTGACTGCCGATTGTCCAAGATAAGACTCTTTAGATGCTGCCAACTAGTTTCTCTCAATTCCAAGGTGATTTTTAAGTGAAGATTTATTATAAGCAGCCTTCCATTATATTCCACTACAGCATCAAGTGCCATGAGAAAAATACATCTATTTCATTTTCCTTACAATACTGTCTCACCCCTAATTCTATGCAATCTTAGACTGTACTTGTTAATGTAATTCCCTTCACCAGTGTAATATTCTTGTTCTTGTTTGATGACTATTTTAATACCTGTATTGTTATCCCTTTTTGTGCTATTGTGATCATTACCACTCAAATGGAGAATAATCTAAATGTGAAAATTGATTTTACCATTCTTTTTTGGGTTTCCTGGTTGTTGGAAAAAATTCTCAAGTATCTGCTTTTGCTGATTTGAGGTACCCTAAGCTTAGGGTTTCTTCCCTGTAATTAACCTTGCTGTAAATTTAATTTGTCACCTGGCATTTATTCATTTAAATTGTGTTGGACTTGAGCTTGGGAAATGAGCATCAGCATTGATAACTGAATATTGTTATTGTTTTGATTAATGAATTCCACTTTCTGTCTCTCTTTCTTACCCCAGAGTCTTCACAATTCTTGATACTAGAAATAATAATCAAGGTTCAGGTTTCTCAGAAAACGAACTGAGTTACAGTTAATTTTGCAGGAATCTCATTAGGAAATTAAATGTAAGGAAGTCCTGCCAGGATTTCTACCAGTGAAAAAATAAGAGGAGGCATAATTGTCCAGGGAGATTAGTTGGTTGCAGCACAGTTTCAATAAGACCTTAATCAATTCTAGTGAAGAGATTTGACGATAGGTAAGTCATGCATCCTTTTCCCAGTCAGAAAGAAGGAACTGGGAATTTATGTCCAAGTATTCACAAGTTATTTGATACAGGTTGTATCTCAAGGTGGTAGGACTTTATGTGGTTCTCTTGAACTGACAGTAATTCTCATTCCCAGAGAGAGCAAACAGCTGAATTATAGAAGATCATTCAGTCTTACATGGAATGTATAACATGGAATTTATTGTAAGTGAAAATTGTGGAGAAATCCTTCAACTGTGCTTTTTGCTCTTGATTTTCAGAATAAAACTGGATAAAAGCTGCCAGCAATACCCAGAGCCACTGACTAAATGCTGTGCCATCTTAAATATTTCCCCACTTATTAATTAGTACATCACTTTTAAATTCAGCTTCACACTAAGTCTCAGACATGGGCAAGATTTAGACAAGTTCTTGCCAAAAGTTAATATGAATGGTCTCTAGTCCAATTTCCAACAGTCCTCATTTCCCTTTGAAATCTCTTGAGCACAGTCCATGTTCCTTATTGGGATTCTGGTCTTCTGAGCTCTCATAAAGCTCTGCTTACAAGATTCTAAAAGTTTTCCAGCCTGCAAATCTAAACTTTTCCAAGTCTCTCCCACAAACCCTCTTCAAAGGCTTCTGAACCATGGTCAAGTTACTTGTGGCCACAATCTCATTTTTCAGTATCAAGTACAGTTTTAATCATATTTGTATTGCTGTGACCAAAATACCCACAAGAACATTTAAAGGAGGGACAGTGTATTCTGGCTCACAGTTTTAGAGATCTCAGTCTATAGATAGCTGACTTCATTGCTTCTGAGTCCACGTTGGGGCAGGACATTGTGGTTAAAAGGCAGAGTATTGGAAAGCATCTCACCTTATGATGACCAGGAAACAGAGAGAGGGGTAAGGGCCATAGGAAAGGTGAACCTTTCCCAGGAATCCTGGGACTCACCTCCTCTAGCCACATCCCATCTGCCTAAAATTACCTTCCAGTCCATTTAAACTAGATAAACTGATTAGATTACAAGTCTCATAAGCCAGTCATTTTACCTCTGAACATTCTTCATTAACACAGGAAGTTTGGGGGGACCCCTGATCCAAGCCATAAAATCTATATATTAAATATACATGCTTGAGTTTTTCCCATGACATTAAAAAAAATAAAATTTCAAGTAATTATTTCTGTATTTAACATCTTACATGGGTTATTGCCTTATTGCTTATTGATCTTTCCTATTTTCTACAGTTAATACCCTCCTGGTACTCCTTTTCATGCTCTAGGTTTAAGGCCATTGTCTTAGAGACATTAGCTAAAGTGTCTTTGCTCCACTATTTTCCAATAAGAAAATGTAAATCTTTATTTTTATAGAACTCATAATAATATAAAATTGTAGATTTTTAAATTTCCAGCGGGAGACCCTAGAGCACTTTCCTCTGTGACATAGCAATGAACATTGTTTGAGATGAAGGCCTCTCTGTCAGTCTATTTTCCTACATTTCTATGATGAATCTCATCCCATCCAGCCACTTTTGATGGACATGAAGTATCAGCAAGTAATAAGCTAATGTTTTAAAGCAATCAAAGTGTTTCTTTTGACAACACTGCAAGATCTAGACTATCCTAAATGATAGATAATGCCTGATGTCACATTAAACTCAGAGTCTTACACAATGTATAAATAATTTTGACAAGAGAAAAAAAGAATGATTCTATCTTTTTTTAGCAATGTACATAGTAGAGGGTTTTTTGTTTGTTTTGTTTTTTGATATATTATTCAGTTTTTAAATGAGAATTCTTTTTCAGCATTTACTTCAACATGAATGTATGAAACCAAAGACAGTACTCCAATATTTCAGTGTAAGGGGAAAATATAATATTTGTTTATCAAAAGAGTCATCTTTTATGGAAAGAGAAAAACATGGTTGTACTTCAAGTTTTCTCCCTTTGTCAAAACTATGATGGATTACAGAGAAGAAAACATTTTGCGCATTGCATTTCCAGTGGGAGTTATACCCACTAAAACTTGCAGCTTTCAGGGTACACATACATATTCTATTTGCCTCAGCCCTCCTAATGAATAAAAATTCACTAAAGAAAATGTGAATTGATTGTAAAATTGTAGTTGTACTATACCAACAGCTTAGGTTTAATCTTTTTGTTGTCATTCAAGAATGTAGAATGTTTAAAGAAAGCTGTGCTTGCTTTCTGCCAACTGTGCTGCATCTTATTCCCACCATCTGACACATTTGCCAAGTTCATACACAACTGTGCCTCCATTGCAGTGATCCTTCATGGAGCTGAGATACTGAGAATGCACTCCAGGTTTGCCTCAGTCTCAGTAAAGGGCTTGATGCTCCTGGCTAGGTCTGTCCTTTTGACTTTTCATGGTTAAATTGGATCCTATCATTTGTGAACTTCTCTTGTGATTCCTCAGTGCTATTTACTTTATATTACCAAAATTTTCAAACAGCAATTATATCTGACTTTAATGGCTGTTTTAGTCAGCTTTCTCACTGCTGTGACTATAGGATCTGAGAAGAACAACCATAGAGGAGGAAGAGCTTATTTGAGGGCTTGCCATTTCAGAGTTGTAAGTCCATAGAAGGCTGGCTCTATTTCTCAGGGCTGGTTGGTGAGGCTTAACATGATGGTGGGAGAGGGTAGAAGAGGGAAGCAGCTCACATGGTGATCAGAAGCAGAGAAAGACTCCACTCTGTAGATACAAATATATACACCAAAGCCATGCCCCCAATTTCCATCTCCTTCAGCTACACCCTACCACTTCAGTTACCACTTAGTTAATTCCTATCAGGTGATTAAATCACTGATTGGGTTAAGACTCTTACAACACCATCATTTCTTCCCTGAACCTTCTTGCATGGTCTCACACATGAGCTTTTGGGGGACTTCTCACATCCAAACCATAACAGTGGCAAAATGTATATTAATTTCAAACTATTTGTTTTTTGTTGGATTGGGAACAAAATCTTCTTTCTTTTTTTTTTAAATTCTAATTTGTTATGTATGACAACAGAATGCATTACAGTTCATATTACACATATAGAACATAATTTCTCATCATCTCTAGTTGTATACAAAATATAGTCACACCATCCATGTCTTCATATGCATACATAGGGTAATGATGTCCATTTCATTCCACCATCTTTCCTACCCCCATGTCCCCGCCTTTGCTCTATGTAGAGTTTATCTAATCCACCCATGCCCCTACCCCATTATGAATCAGCATACTTAGATCAGAGAAAACATTCAGCATTTGTTCTGGGGGGGATTGTCTAGCTTCACTTAGCATTATATTCTCCAATTCCATCCATCTACCTGCAAATGCCATGATTTTATTCTCTTTTAAAGCTGAATAGTATTTTATTATGTATATATACCACATTTTTGATATTCATTCATCAACTGAAGGGCATCTAGATTGGTTCCACAGTTTAGCTATCTTCTTTCTAATTGAGTATTGATTCTTAATGTGTGGCTTTTCACACAGTTGTGTTTGCCATCTTTTAAAAATCTCAGAAACAGACACATATAAAGAACTCAAATAACAAATTTTTAATGTTTCTAGACTTTTGCCTGGAAACTCTGCACATTGTTGAACGTTTTCTTTTCTTCCTTCCTCCTTAACCCCTAAAAAATTCTTCTTTTTTCTTTCTGTCATATTGGTGTGGAGTTGGTGATGAAGACAGGATTAAAGAAGGCTTAACTTAGAATGAGGATCTCCCTCCCTCACCAATACTGGAATTTAGCTATTTTTTAAAATAATTCTAATCTTTCAACTCTTCTTAGTATTGAATCAGAATGAGAAAAAAAAAAGTTTTATTTATTCAACATGATGATCTTTTTTTGCTGATGTTGATCAACTTTTCATATAACACTATATGGCCAGTGTTGCACACACTGAAGGATGATTTGATCATATAGCTGAACATTTAAGACCTATGTTTTAAAAACATTTCCATAATGCTGCATGTATGCCAAAATATAGTTATTTTACTTAAGAAGTCATACATTAAAGATTTGAAAATATTTTATTATAAAGTTCCTAATGACCCAGGAAAGAATTATGACTAATGAATGAAATGTAAAATTAGCTCTGGAGTAGAACTGCTGAAGATGACTTACTAGGATATAAACACTTGCAGTACTGCCATTGAATATACCATGACTTAATGAAAATCAGGTTCATTTTATACTGTCACTTTTAAATTTTTTCCCTTAAGATTAGTCAGTCTTAGGGTTGATAATGAATGCATTTGTTCAAGATGAAAAAATTGTGGGTTTGAGAGAGACAGATGAATATAATGGGGAAAATCTGTTTTGCAATTATGACAGAAAGTGAAAGCATCAAAGATTAAAAGAGACATCTTTGGGAAAAATCATTGTGCTTAATTTAACTTACATTATTAATAAATAATCATCCATATTATACATATTTTCTCCATATTGTGAATGTAGGTCAGAGAAACAAATTATTCAGCATTAGTCACATATATAAAATATTTGAATTCTTAAAGATTACTATTGTATTTTTACCAAAAATAAAACACAATTTATTAATATATTTTATTAAAATTTGTATAAATGTCTGAGCTCAATTATCTCAAATTCAAAGAAGTGTTGTGACAAAAACTGTTGGATATATTAAATATCCAGGAAGTTGTTATTAAAGCTGACATTGTCTGTATAAACCATGATTCACTTACTCCTATGCCCATGATTTAAGTACATGTGTCAATACTGACTCTGAATGGATTGTAGTGTTTGGCAGCTACTGTCACAACTTTCACATTAGTCCATTTATTTCATTAATTATAGATTCATATTAGAATAATATTAGCATATAAATTTTAGAAACTTTTACTTTATTACTCTCTAATTTTAGATAACTCTGGCATTTTTTAAACAATGTTAAATCCGATTTAATAAGTTAATTTGTCTTTTATTACTGTTTTTTTAAAACAAGCTAAGAATATTTTATAATTCTTTAGCTAAACTTATGCAGATTGCCACAGTTAGTTCCAGATTGCTGCTGATAGAGCTCTCTTTCTCAGTACAAGCTAAGTTTGCAATATATTATTTTTTTCCTGCCAACAAAAAAAATGATAAAACATAATATTGGTATCATGTTCTTAGCAGCATCCATATTTTTTCTCATAATTTATATTCCTCTACAGCTATAGTTTATTTTTTTCTTTTCCATGAGGTTATTATGAACCTGTTTTGGAATTACAAAGAACCATTATAAATGCACCTTCCACCCACTGCTCCTGTAGCTAGGGGAGGAAAAATAAAACTATTGACACAACAAATGGCAATTGCTGAAAATATGCTCAGATTTCACATCAAAGTCAAGACCCTAAAGATCATTTCTCCTTTCTCTATTTTACTAATCTCTTTTAAGATAATGTCACTAATAATCCTTTACTTTCCTTAGAGCCCATGATGGGAGATAAGAAGAACATGAGGTAATATGTTCAATGATATTTCACAACAACAGAAGAAATAGTAATTATTAGCTGTAGTAGAGGTAAGCAGCTGGTCCTGGCCTAGGGATAGCACTCTCCCAACAGAAAAAGTACAAGGCGGACTTTGTCAATATATACCAACAACAAAACAAAAAACACTAGAGTCACTATCTTTGCTCCTGTTTATTGATCATTCAGCCCAAGATATCTATCATGACTGACTGGCACTATCTGGACTAAAAATAGCATCTCCAATATCTACCATAACAGGAAGTGAGCCTCACCTTCAACTCACTACTTCTAACAATGTGAAAATACATGAAGTACAGGGTTTTCAGAGATTTTTAAGAATGAAGGCTGGTTATAATGTCGTTTTCACATGAGGGATTTGATTTTCTTTTGTTCTCTAAATGTCTATTACCCATGCTATGTAATGAAAGTAAAAATTGATGAGGCTAGGAAAAGTGAAAGGTATTTCTCCTTTTATTTTAGATTTTGATAAATCAAAGATTCTTTGTTCCTTCCTCCTTTCCAAATCACTAAGTGGATGAATTTAAATACAAGTTAATGAGTTCTTTAGAACACAAGCAGAGAAATATATATGGGATGAAAATAACAACACTCTAAATTTGGTCATTAGTTTACTTTCAAATTATTATCTAAATGTAAACAGATTGGTATATATTTCCATTTAATGGATAGTTACACTAGAAATGTCTCAGGGCCATTCATGGTTTCTAGACATGACATTTTTACTCTTTTTACTTATTTTATTTATAATGAGAGATTTCAGCTAATTGACTCTCTAAAGCATCACTTAATCTAAGATAGGAAATAATTTGAGCAAATTTTCAAGTATAAAGGGAGCTAACCTAATCATTTGTTCTAAATATTTGTAATTAATATCTTATGCATACCTTGGCTTATCTTCCATTTAAGTTTGAATGTTGTATAACTACTACCAATGTTCAAGATGTATTGAGCATGTACTCTGTTCAAATCCTTGTTCGGAACACTTACCTTGAATTGCTTTGTAAATCTTACAACACTCCTGTAAGTCAGTTGATGCTGCATTTCACAGATAAGGAAGAGAAATGCCAATTTTCTCAAAGTCACACAGCAGGTAAGTGGTAAAAGAAAGTGGTTAACAAGCTGAGTCTTTGCTCCAAGAGGATGAGCACTCATAATGCTTCCTCCTGTTCTCCTTGATCAACATTAAGCACCATCCTGTTTTGCATTCCCATGGCCACTATGAGTTCATTTCTTTACAGATTTCATCTGTCAAGTTAGGGATTAGCTACAAAGTAAAATCTAAAAACGGAATGGAACTTCAGAAGAAAAAGAACAGACTTTTATCAAATGAACAGAAATTCAGAAATAGGCATAAGCAACAATCTCAAATAATAAACTTCCTTAAATTGGCTAATTTGGGATCCAAGATTCTAAAATTATGTTAACTAGAAATTATTGTTTGTTTTGTAATAAGAAGGCTCACTAGCGTAATTGAAAAGAAAGAAAACTGAACTTAGTTGAACAGCAAATACAAACAGGAGAAAAGATCATAGTGAAAAATCCAGTGTCTCCAAACTTCATAGCCAGAAGTGATATAGTAGATCAGGGTTACATGGTGGACCAGGTTACCAGTACAGCATTTGGTGGGATGTCTTTTTCTTATTCTTATTTGGTACCAGGAATGGAATCCAGAGACACTTAACCACTGAGCCACATCCTTAGCCTCTTTTATTTTATTTGTTTATTTATTTATTTCATTTTGAGACAGGATCTCGCTAATTTGCTCAGAGCCTCCTTAAATTGCAGAGGCTGGCTTTGAATTTGCAACCCTCCTGCCTCAGCCTCCGGAGTTGCTGGTAATATAGGCATGCACCACCAAGCCTGGGTTACTCTTGAAATGGAACTGACCTGAGAAGAAAGACCTAGTTCAAAAAGATATTAACTAAACTGGAAGGAAATTTTAAGGTGGAGATTTTTGATGAAGTACAAAAGAAATGGTCTTTAGGGAAAAGAGATCATTTTTTTTCTCAGAATCCATAAAAAAAGTTGGAAAGAAAGGGTTTGATGGAGCATGAAGCTGACTGAAAGAAGCCTGTGGTCAAATAGTTCTGCTGTCTCAGAGAAATAGACTAAGTCAGTGGTTGGGAGTGAAATTAAGAAGGTTTCAGGGAGCAGTCTGTTAATTTGTGCATTCTCATTGTTCAATTCAGAACACAAGAAGCATGTGTTCTTCAGTCTGTCCCTGTCACCATGTACATGAAGTCATTATCCTTGCATCAGGACTAATTTTAGGAATCAAAATTTTCCAGGATAAATTTAAAACACAATATGGATTAAAATATCATTTAAATGGAATGGAACTTCAGAAGAAAAAGAACAGAAAGATCAGAGATCAGAGTAGCAATGAAACTGACAATGTGGTATTGAATAAATGAATAAAAATAGGTATATTCTCAGAAAGATATTCGTCAAGGAATTAAAATCTGGATAGAACTAGAAGTATTCAGCTATCATTTGTTGAACAGTATAGCAGTTCTAAACAAATTCATGAGAGACCAGGATTCTAGAGAGAAAACTGTTTATTAAAAAGCTGGGTGCAGGGGCACTTGCCTGTAATCCCAGTGGCATGGGAGGCTAAGACTGGAGGATTGCAAGTTCAAAGCCAGCCTCAGCAAAAAAGAAGCACTAAGCAACTCAGTGAGACCCTTTCTCTAAATAAAATAAAAAATAGGGCAGGGGATATGGCTCAAAGGTTGAATATCTCTGAGTTCAATCCCTGGTATCAAAAAAAGAAAAAAAAATGTACAATAAGGGTGAATAATGTATGTGACTCAGTGGTAGAATGCTTGTCTAGTATACATAAGTTCCTGGGTTCAATCCTCAGCACACACCCACACTCTCAAAAAAAAAACAAAAAACAAAAACAAAACAAAAAAAAACCTGCCATATTTAGAAGCTGCTTTGTAAGAAAATTGGAAGTGCCAAAATGAATAAGACAATGACTTTGCCTTCAAATGTACAATTTATACCCATTTATTCGTTTTTTTATACTGACACTACTAATATTACTAAAATTAAGATAGATTTTAATAACTTAATTTTTAATGTAAATCTTTGCAGAGAAAGTTTATTTAGACCCTGAAATAGATAAAGAATATTTTATAGAACTTTTTCTCCAAAAGGTAAGCACAAAAATGTCAGTGAAATGTATGCAGACAGGAATGACCTCCTACAATATGTAATTTACAAGTTGTAGTGTAGTCCATTTCCTGAACGATGTGGACCTCGACTTTAAAGGAGGGTAGATGTAAGTCATATAGATGGAAAAGGAATAATCCAATTAGAGGAAATATCAAAAGCAAAGTTAATGCTGTTTGAAAGTACTATGCTCATACCTCCATTTTATGACATTAAATTTTACTGGAGGGGGTGTGAGAAATGAAGTATATGCTGAATTGAAACATAAGCTAAAGAATTGAGACATTATTTAGAGTATGAGTCTTATATTTTATTTTAGCAAAGAATGTTAGCACATGTATCAATTTTTATCCACTATAGAATACATCCACCCAATCTATCTCCCAAGGTAAACCTACGTATAATTACCTTTTTAGTATTTATCTATCATAATATGTACCCATGATATAGTAATTACCTCTTTGCCACAGGATTCCACCAACTACTCAAAGTCAAATTTAATTTCTACTTATCTCTGATATTCAAGTATCCAGTACAGTGCTCAGAATATTGAAGAGTTTCAATATATTTTAATTAAATTAAAATGAAGATTTATCTCTATATAAGAAAGATACTAAATCCAACAGAGATGTGAAAGAATGGGAATGAGAAGCAAAGAAAGAAAGAAAAAAAATGTCTCTATGATGGTGACTTTTTCTGTAGAAGTAGGCCTAACTAGGGGCAGGTTAAATTTTTTTTTTCTTATCTGCCTACATCCAGACAAGAAAAACTACATATGTTGTCCATTCTATCTCAGAATTGAGGCTAACATTGTATGGAATTATCTATGCATACATACCTATCCCTTTTTGACCCTTCTCCATGGCTGAGATGACAGATTCAGGGTTACTCTGAGGAAACCTTGTGTCCAAGATAGTTTTATATTTTCCTCCACTTGAGTAAACTTTACAGGGGCTCTTTCCTGACTCTTGGCCCCTGATTTTCCTCTCACCAGATAACCTAACCTCAGAGTTCCCTCTCTTTATCTTACAGCTTTTACTTTAGAAACTTGTCATGGAAATTCTTATTACTGCTATTTGAGATATACA
Organism: Urocitellus parryii; assembly: GCF_045843805.1. Classification (NCBI taxonomy): domain Eukaryota; kingdom Metazoa; phylum Chordata; class Mammalia; order Rodentia; family Sciuridae; genus Urocitellus; species Urocitellus parryii. The sequence continues at coordinate 119,338,784 of NC_135540.1, read as the reverse complement.
ACTTCTTACAAGCCTCAGGCCAGTTTTGTAACAATCTTTCCCAGGGACCTAGGAATCATCATTTGAAATATAATCATCAAGAAATATTGGACTCTCTCCTAGCCTCTTAGAGATAGTAGAAGGAAGCCTAACTACTCTGAGTATCTTGCTCTAAGTTATAAAATTGCCTCCTGTCAAGAAGATAGGAGCAAATTTACCTTCTTATTTTGAGGGTAGAATCAACTAGTAATCACTGACAGCCTGTGATTTTTACCACCCTTTATTTTAAAAATTCTTCCATTCTTTGCTTAAGCAGAGTTGGGTTCAGACTGTGTTCTGTTTCTCCCCTACATTGAGGTGATCTTGAATAAAGTCTTCCTTATCTGATGATCTTCATATGGTGCAGTTTTTGCTTTCATATTTATTTTTAAAATACCTGGAGTAAGTTGCCTAAATCATTTTGGTTGAAGTCTTGGGACTTACTATCTCACTCTTCTCTTGACTCCTTATTCTCACACAGCTTTTCTCATGTGCAGTTAGTAAAATGACATGCCATCTTTGAGAGTGGCTTGGAAGTAGACTAATTATACCTCTCTCATGGTCTTGGTTTTAGTTTACTTAGGTTATTAGTTGGTTATTTTGAAATTTCATTTCAAAATGAAAAGGTTCCTTTATGTAACTCAGCCAAGCTGTTCATACCTGTACATGTGTTAGAATTCAAGGCCTTCACATATGAAATACTCCTAATAATTCAAAAATAAATTAAATAAGGTCTTCCTCAGGGTAAAGTGGAAAAGGAGAATGGAAGCAGAACATTTTAGTTGTGGTAAGTCTGCCAATCTTAGTAGCAGTATCCAGAGTGAAGTAGGAAATTTTGATGAAGGAAGGACTAGAGTGACCAAATTCAGACATAGGGGAGTTGATAAAGGGTAAAGATAAAATTCATTAAATATTATATGTGCCAATCATCTCTCTGTTACTATAACAAATATTTGAAATTATCAGCTTGCAAATAGAGAAGTTTGTTTTGTCTCATGACTTTGAAGGTTGCATGATCAGGTGAACTAGTTGCTTTTATGCCTGTTGTATGAATGATGGGTGGCAATGGAGAGAGCATGTGGAAAAGCTAAATGAATACCTCATGGGTCAGGAAGCCAAAGGGAGAAAGGAAGGAAGCACGACCTTTGAAGCACTTCAAGGGCATGCATCCAATGACTCACAGGCCTACCATTAGGCCTCACATCCCCAAGATTCCACCAGTTTCTCAGTTGCTTCACCAAGAGTGGCGCACTTTCATCACACAGACCTTTGAGGGACAGTAGAAGTCCAAACCATAGCACTATTTCCTAGACAGCTTTAGAGAGCAAATTTACATGTCTCCCCATGTGTTTGAGTCAGCTTTCATCATAATTAAATATAAAGGTATATAATTTTATATTCTTGTTGATTATCTAATTCTTTTTAAACTCTTCAAATGTTTCCTAAGTTTAATTTATTATAAATCTCATTGCCCTATGATATTTTTTACTCTGGTAAAAAAAAAAAAAAAACCTTTAGCATAAATTTACCATTTTAAGCATCTTAAGTGTTTACTTTACTAGTAGATATATTCACAGTAATGTACTTTCTGATTCTATGATTTTAACTATGTTAGACACTTTGTATAGGGGAATTATATGATGTTTGACTTATGTATTGTCCTAGAATCTCATCCATATTGCAGCATCTGAAAGATTTCCTTCCTTTTAAGCTCAGGAAATAATCAATTTCTCAGATATACTACATTTTATTTATATAGTTATCCATCAATGGATATTTGGGTGGCTTTTATCTCTTGGCTATTGTGAATAATGGAACAAACATGAGTATGTAAATATCTCATTAAAACTATTATGTTTTGAGAACTTTCTTGTTATACACATAAGAGTTCTGAATAATATGATAATTTTTGTTTTTTGAGAACACTCTATTCTATTTTTCATATTGACTAAGACATGAATTTAACCTGTGGTTATTGACATTGACTATATTTTTGTATACTTGTTGGTTATTTGCATATCTTCTTTGGAGAAGTCTATTTTAAGTTCTTTGGCCATTATTAAAATCAGAGAACCCATGAGGTTTTTATCCAAGGAAGAATTAATAGTTGTTCCAAAGGCCAACTCTAATGAGGAATGGAGTAGCTTTCTTAGAAGTTAGTGCACAGCAGATATCACAAAAGTGCTTCCTCCTTTTGCTATCTTACTGTCAAGAAACTCATAAAGTTTCTAGAACTGCAGCAATTTTTTGAGAAATGTCTAAGATTTTTAAAGGGCTGGCTATGGAGAAATCTTAAAAATACTGTCATGTTAATGTTCATGTCACCTTAGTCTTACTTTTATACTTGGGTACCCCAGTAATAAAGATCACCTGGAATTTCCATTTATTTTCATGTAAAAGATGGTAACATTTTCCTAACATCCCCTTCTCAATTTGTGTTTATTGTTTCAATCTCATTTCAAAATATCTGAGCTCCAAAACCACTACTATTAAAAGTGAGAATTCTTTTATAACTATTCTCTGAAGCCTTTCTTCAGTCATGCATCAATGTCAGAGAATACATGAGGTCTGAATCTTGACTTTTGAAGAATCAATGATTGTTGCTATCAAAATCAGGTTATGACCCAGGACAGCCACCACCAGAGAACACTCACATAATAGCATCATAGGGCTCAATACCACAATGATCTGGGAAGGGCAACTAGCCATAGGCACTGCTATTTGGTTCAGAGAAGCACCAATTAATTTGTCTGCTCTCTGATCCACTTGAAGTACTCAGCTGGAAATCAAACAAAGCCAGCTTTAGGGGAAAAAAAATCTATCATTTGAGAGATGTTATGTGTTCTTTCAAGTAGACTATATTTTAGACACTAGAACTAAGGGTCATAACTCTTGCACCTCTCTGTTTTCATAAAATTAGAGTTCTTCAAAAGCACTAAAAATAAAGTAAGTGTGAATGCCCTACAAGTGTTAAGTGAAAGTTAAGAAACAAAGTAAAGAAGGATGAAGACAAGAGTTTTAGATAACAGTAACAACAACAACAACAACACCCCAAAATCTCATCTTTTGTTGCCCACTCTTTATTTGGGAAATTAAATCTGCATGTGACTTACATTACAACAAGAAAGGCTGTCAAAAATAAAATGAGATTGGTATCTTGATTAAAATTTGATGGAGTCAAGAACTGATTTAAGAATTTAATTTTCAAATATTTACAAAATCCCAATAACTTTTCAACTCTCAATCAAGTTATTGCCATAGACATGATCCCCTTCTAATTAGGATAGAAACATACATATGAAAGTACCATATGTTGACAGTTCTGCCATAAGACCTCTTCTTAGAAATTAAACCATTTCCATAATCTCAGTTACTCTTTTGTGTTTCTTCTAAACCCTAAATAATTTTTTTAAATAGGAGATACTTCTATAGTATTGTTGGCTTTCTGCATAGGAAACTTTTAAGTTTCCATTTTGTGTGTGTGTGTGTGTGTGTGTGTGTGTGTATGTGTGTATTAAACCTAAGAAATGTTTAAAAAATGTCTACAGTATTTTCTCTTAGTTTTCATCAAGAATAATATGGTTTTAGATTTGGGATATAGGTCTAAATTCATTTCAAAGCAGGTAAACTTTGTGAAATAAAAAAAAATGTTTCACCATACATAATGTCAATATTTTTCTAGAGTCACTTGTAAAAAGTGACTATCATTTCCCCCATTTTATTATTTTGGCATTTAAATTTTTAATAAAAATAACTCTTATAAAAATCAACATGAATTATTCTAATTCTTAGGTGGAAAGTGTTAATTAGGTCATTCAATTATGTATGATGTTAGCTGAAGATTCTTCATGTATTCCCTTTATCAAGTTAAGAAAGTTCCCCTATTATGATGATCTGCTGAGGCATTTTATCATTAATAGCTATTCAAGATTTCTTGTCTAATTTCTAAATTAAAATGAAAACTTGATGAGTTGGAAAATTAGAAATCAACAAAATTTACAAGTTGCATCCTCTAAAAGGTACCAGTAAGAAAGTAAAAATAGACAAGCCAAAGATTTGGAAAAATTATTTACAACATATGTACCTTACATAGTATTTGAATCCAGAACACTTAGAACTCAATGAGGAGACATTTAAAAAATTACAAGCAACTTGAACAAACAGTTAATAATAGAAGGTTCATTAATATCCAATAACCATATGGAAAAAATGTTTAAGTAGCTAAACTATCACTAAAGTACAAATTAAAGTCATGGTGAGACCAGTGCAAACCAAACAGATGGATCTGTGTCCAAGTTGAAAGTATTTGGAAATATTTTGAATATTTTGACAAATTAATTTCATATAAATTAGATGCTATATAACAAAATTGAACTGGTTTGTGTATATTTTTGTGGGGTTTTCCAATTAAATTTAGTAATTCATTTTCATTATAATTCACATCTATATCAGTTTCTGAGAGATTGAAATTATTTTAATGGTCTTTTTGAGAAGGTGACCATAGCAGTACACTAGCAAGATTGTCCCCATGGAAATAATCAGGAAGCTAAAGAAATGCACAGTATGTGAATTTGACACAGTCTTTAAAAGTCTCAATATGTGTTGGATTACCCAAGAAAACAAAACCCACAAATAATTGCTTCGACTATCCTTTATCCCTCACCCATATGCTATAATACTGTATGCATATCATGAGGTGAAAAGATTGCAGAATATATGTAATTTTAATTCCCTGTGAGAGGAAATTTAGAAACAGAAAATATGTCTAACCTTTGCACTGATGCAAATATGGAGACCAAATTTCATGCTGGTACTCCAGATGGCCACAATATTACAAAGCCTGATACAGTTCTTTTTTTGTTTTGAAGTTGTTACTTTGCAAGCTTAGCATTAAAGTTTAGCTCTAATAGCAAGTTCCTTAGCATCAAATTAACATTATGGTTTCTTTTTATGCTGTGATGATCAGACCTCAATAACTGAGAAAAGAGCAACATAAACCGAAATAATGCATTGATTTTGAAGAGGGGTCTTTTCAGCCAATAAAGGATATGAATAGCAAATCTGATACCCTTGTTTCCATTCAATATAAAGCCAAAATATATCCACTTGCTGGACTATGATTCCTTTTTTTATGAAGGAGCAGCACTAATTTTATATAACACACACAATTTAGCTACATTGTGCTTTGCTCACATGTGTTAGATTTAATAGAGTACATGGTAAATGTTATTTGTATATTTTTATATTACAGACTAAAATGGCACAGAAGACTAATAAGACATAGAGACTTATTGTATCCTCAGCTGGTTTTATTAAATGATCAATAATCACTAGACAAAATGAGGTCTAATAATTGCTTAGAAAAATAACTTCATGTAAATATTTTGTCTTTAAATTTTCTCAGTAGCCTAAATTCTTAGCACAATAAGATATGAAAGGCAACGTATTGTTTCCATGTTTAGTGAATATCTATCAGATTTAGATGGATATGTTTAGAAAGCATCCTTGTAAACTTTTCCACTATTATGAAAAATATAAATTTATATCAAACAAAATATTTTTGAGTGTGCTTTGAAAATAGAATCTTCATGAATCCAGAAAAAACAATCAATATAGAATAGATAACTTTGGAAAATATCTGCTGTTTTTTCTCAATTTCTCCTTTCCCTCAAAGAGAGAGGATCTGTGAGGCAGGATATTAGTAAAAATGTTGAAGAGTCAGACATATGGTTTAGCATTATTTTTTTTTTCATTTCTCTTCTGAGAGTCAATGGACTCTTTTGCCTATAATGTATCAGGTGTGTGCAGAAATTAGTATTTCTCAATTTTTGAAAATTCATATTCATAAGAAACAAAATTTTAATGTAAGAGTAAGTTTTCTAGAAAGAACTAAACCAGTATATGTGAAAAACTTTTATTTACTGCATTTATATTGTTTCTCAATGCCTTGCAATAGTAGTAGAATTTCACCATTATACTACTGTACTATTTTTTATTGAAAGTTTTAATTAGAAGCATTAAAACTGATTTTTCTTGTTGTTGTAGTGGTTGGTTCCAGGGATTGTACTCAAGGGCACTCAACCACTAAGCCACATCCACAGCCCTATTTTGTATTTTATTTAGAGACGGGGTCTCACTGAGTTGCTCAGTGCCTTAGGCTGGCTTTGAACGTGCAATTCTCCTGCCTCTGCCTCCCGACTTCCTGGGATTACTGGCATGCTCCACAGGGCCCAGAGAGCTCATGTTTCTAATTAGAGACATTTTCTGATTTCTTCAAGATGATATTATGGGACAATGAAATTATTGAATTACATCAGTAACTCACATTCATTTATTTATTTCTATATAATATTTTACTTTCTGGAAGATTTCTATGGCATTATTAATCACCAGTCTTGTCTTCCCCACTTTCTCTTAGGAAAAAGAAAAGGGGAAAAAAAGACTATTTACTACACAGAATTATAAAGAGAATTAAATGAGCTTGAGAGAACGTGATAATCAGAAGTCCTATATGAGTGTTTTCTGGCATTATTCTTATAATAATCACACCAAGAACAAGTACACTGAATTCAAATCTCTTTTTTGTTTCCATGAATGTTGAGTCCATGTTCCAATTCTTTGAATTACTCTCCCTTTGAATTCTATTACTTGTCTAATCTCAGTTTAGCTTATTCTTCCATTTTTGCTCCTTTGTTATTTATATCCTGAGAATTCTTGATTAAAAAGCTTATTATTCTCATGCACAGGAGCTCCCATTCTAGAAACACACACACACACACACACACACACACACACGATACAAGCTGCTAGTATGAATGCTTTTTTCCCCTCTCAAATTCATGTTTCTGTAACTTAATTCCCAATTCAAGAGTATCCAGAGGTGAGGGCCTTCATGAATGGATTAGTGCTGTTACAAACAGGCTTACAGAAATAAGTGAGTTCACTGTTTTCTCTCTTCTACCATGGGAGGGAGTGTTCCTACCTCCTGGAGTATATTCCATTCTAGAAGCCAGTTTTAAGGTGGAGACCAGGCTCCAACCAGACAAGAAACCTACCAGTAACTTCACTATGGACTTCTCAGCCTCAAAGAATACATTTCTGTTCTTTATAAATTACCCGTTCTCAGGTATTATGTTACAGCAGTACAAAACAGAATAAGACACAAGCTATGTGGTCATGCACAAGAATTTCAACTAACCATGCATTTTTAAATAAGGTACAGATGTTGGAAATCAAACACACACACACACACACACACACACACACACACACATGAAACATATACACACAAATTGTTTTTCTAATTTAACAAATTTAAATATCTATTGTCACAACCCACATGACCATACCTTAAAGAAAATGGGGGATTAAGGAAGACACACAAACATTTACCAAAAAAAAAAAAAAAAAAAAAAGCTGGGACCAGGTGAAACACCAACCTCTGATGGAGGAACAGTGACACACAGCCAGTACAGCATGTTTATTATATAGGTTTTATTATCAAAATGTTATTTGTAGGAAAGTTTCTGCAAAGCAGACAGGCTTGAAGTTCACAGAGCTTGCATCATATTGTGGTTATCTTGTTATGCTCAGAATTCTCTACCTCCAGCAGCTAATGTCTAAGTTCAAGGTCAAGACTGCTGTTGTTCAGTACCTTTGCACAGAACTTCCGTAGGCAGGGCATTACCATGGCTCCTGGGCATTCTTGTCCTGCACCTTTGCACACAGAAAAGTCCCAGGGCAAAGCTACAGCTCCAAGGCATGTCTAAATCCATGGGCCAATTCACTGCTTTCCACAATTTAGTTAGGTGTCTTGTGCCCGAAGCATAAGCATAGTTTGGTAACTTTTAATGTACATGAGAACTTGAATACATTGTTTGTAGCTGTCTAAGCCTTAGATTCTCCCTCCATAGGTAATTAGATGTTAAAAGTAGTATCTACATTAATAAATATCTATTAAAGATAAATAAGTGGTGGGTGTGATCAACACAGTACCTGGTGTACATGTAATGATATTATAAAGTATTACGATGATATGAAGATAGGCCTGTCCTCATGGAGCCCAGAGCCTAGTGAAATTGATATTAAACTTATAGAAGTTTATTCCTAAAGTGAAATGACATTTTGTATATTCATAGTCAGAAAAATAATTCTAAGAAAACTAAAATCCAAAATTTCCCTCCATCTGAACCAAGATTGCATAAAGCCTACTTTATAAGTGAATTAAAATGATCAAAATCTCACATTTATTAATTATAAAAGATTAATAAACTTAAACATACAGCTAGTAAATATTTAAACATATATGAACATTTTAAAGGAGCACACCAGTGATAATAACTTGAACATATTCTGCTACTAAGCTAAAATTATACTTTATTATCCTTTGATTTTGTGTATATAGTCTACTTTGCCAGAAATTATCTTCAGATTACTAAAAACAAGATCTATACATGTAACCCTAAAATATGTGCAAAAATTTCACAATTCTGAAATAACTGGGCACATTGAAAAATAAACTTTTAAACAAGTATTGTTAAATTCATTTATTATCACTTAAATCACTTTTGAGTAATTTATATATATCAGGTATGGAAGATAAAGTGATAAATAAAAGATACCACATCTCTTTTTTTTAAATTATTTTTAGTTGTCAATGGACTTTATTTTATTTATTTATACTGGTTCTAAGGATTAAACCCAGTGCCTGACACATGCTTGGCAAGCACTCTGCCACTGAGCTACAACCAGAGTTCAGAAACTATATCTCTTAACACACTGAGTTTACAATCTAGTTGAGATAAATAAATAAATAAATAAATAATAGAGAAATAGAGCACACGGAGCAAACAAGGAAATGATCTGTGTTGAAATTTGTGGAAGAAGTGCTCAGGGTGATCTGATATTTACTGCAGTGGGTTTAAACAGGTTAATCCAGGAAACTCTCAGAAAGCAATATGAGTTGAAATGTCAAGGCTAAGATAAGAAAGATCCAGCTATACACAGATCTAGGACTTGCCCAATTTAAGCAAAGAATACTAGAGCAAAGTTTGGAGGCAGGAATAAGTTCAATATATTCTAAGAACTGTAATGATTGAGGGAGAAAAAAAAGGTTAGTACTGCTGGAAATTGGAAAACAAATGAGAAAACTCAGCAGAGTAGTAAAAGAAACTAGGCAGAATCCAATTCACCTAGAATTTCACAGGATATGATTAGGAGTTTGAATTTTTTCTAATGAATGAGAAGGCATTGGAATAACTATATGCAAAATTCCACAAAAAGTTTAGGAATTAGTTAAGTAATCATGCAAAATTGGGCATAAGCTTTTTTTTTTTTTTTTTTTTTTTTTTAGAGAGAGAATTTTTTAATATTTATTTTTTAGTTTTTGGTGGACACAAAATATTTATTTTATTTTTATGTGGTGCTGAGGATGGAACCTAGCGCTCCAGGCATGCCAGGCGAGAGCGCTACCACTTGAGCCACATTCCCAGCCCAGGCATAAGCTTTTTAAATCAATATATTTATATCTCAGACACAGAAGAAATTAACTGATCAATTTAACTATAGCCAGGAATTTTCTAATATTGCAGCAAAAATATATTTTTACAGTTTTATTATTACTTAATACTGAAGTAATAATATTGAATGTTAGGCCTAGTGGAGAGGCAGGCAAAAATCTCAAATATCAGCTTTGGGATGGTGGTAGAAATAAGACTTTCAGTACCACCCTTCGTAAGTATCAATGATTGACTTTTTTTTTTTTTTTTTTTTTGCTTTTTACCATCAACACTTTAAAAAAGCAAAGCCTAAACACGTTTAATTCAAAAGAAATAATAACAATGCTGAATTTTCAGTTATTTTCAGATGAATAAGAAAGCTCTTATATTTTGTTTACAACTGCCAGAATAAAAAATGGTTGGAAGGTAGCTGTAATAAACCTCATAACAGCTATTATTTCCATATACTATTTAATGTTTCAGTGTTAACAAACTGGATTCTTTTTAAACTTGGAGATGAGACTAACGTTGAGGAATAGGAAACATTTTGGGTTTTTTGCAACCATCAAGTTATTGAGCCAAACAATCTCTACCCTCTATGAATATTTCCTTTAAGATAAATATCACAAATATTTAAGAGGAAGTAAACAAAAAGAAGTCATACTTTTTTAAAAAAATATATTTATTTTTCAATTGTAGTTGGACACAATACCTTTATTTTATTTATTTATTTTTATGTGGTGCTGAGGATTGAACCCAGGGCCTCACACATGCTGGGCTAGTGCTCTACCGCTGAACCACAACCCCAGCCCAGAAGTCATACTTTTAACTAAAACAAGTCAAATGAACTGATATTAACTTTGTAATTATCTCATTATAATTCTTTAGTCAGCTAAATTTATAAATCTCATTATAATATTTTAGTCATTTAAGTTCATTAACCAAGAAAGATTAATAATAATAAAATCACTAATATTTACTAAATATTCCAAAGAGTAATTCTCTGGTTGAAAACACCATATACAAATAAAGCATGAACATGCATCGAATGTTTATTTAACTTATTATTAGGAGAACCAGCAGTAAAATAAGCCTGATTAAAAGTACTATTTGAAATAAAGGAATCAGATTTGAAAGGCATGCTGAAATAATTTTCATAGGTTGAAGACAAAACCTCTAACATCTTAAAGCATAATAATAGCATGACCTTTGTGATAATATAATTTCCTGAACAGAAACCATTTATTTCATTACAGAACAAAATGTGCAAATTAACATCTAACTCAAGAGTTTTTGGACCCTCTCTAAATAGTAATTCAAACAGAGGTGCATTGTTAGGACTACCGAGTATAGGGAAGTAAATAATCTTTTGTTGGAGTTTGTTAATTCTAGGCTTAAAAAACATCTTTGAAACAAAGAACACTTGTATTTTTTATATATTTTCAAGTTTTGAAATTATTTTCGTTAACAAGACATTACACTGTACATTCATTTTCTGAAGCTCCTTTAGTGTATTGACTCATTTAATCTTGGCTGTAAAGATTAAATGGTTGGTGTTATTGTTCTATTTTCATTTTTCAGAAAAAGAAAAAATGGCACAGCTGTTGTGTGTCTCAAAAAGAATCACGTAAACTATATTTAGGAACATCCTCTTCCTTATATTGCATGTCTATGTTACTTAAATACAAAACAGAATTATATTCATTATAGTCCAAATATATAGCAGCATGACATTTACTAAATATTCTGAAATTTTTATTGTGCCTTCTTTTATAGGAAATTTGAGTGAGATATTAAAATCAATGATTTATGAATGTTAATATGTAAATAGGTTATAAGACCTCCTCTCCTGTGGCTATTTGCTTCAGTAATCATATCATTCAAAGACATATAATGAATAATACAGTAGACAATTATATTAGAACATTAGTTTAGTATCTTTTGTGTAACAGGCACAGTCCTTATAATTTTCACTAAGTGAGTTCATTAAGAACTCAAGAAAAGTAAAAAGAATAAGTGAACTTACCAGTTTACATGATATAAAATTGCTATATGAAAAACAGCTATATTCCTATATACTAGCAACCAAAGTACAAAGTATGCAATTTGAAAATACCATTTAAGTATTATAAAAAAATAAGAAATATTTCAATAGAATTCTACAAAAGTTGTGCAAGACTTGTGCATGATGGCTTTCCAGTTTTCCAAGTACCGTTTGTTGGAAAGACTATCTTTTCTCCAATATATGTTTTTGCACTTTTGTCTAGTATGACATAAGTGCTTTTATGTGGGTTTGTCTCTGTGTTCTCTATTCTGCACCATTGATCTACAAGTATATTTTGGTGCCAATACTATGTCACTTTTGTTATTATTGTTATTATTATTTGTAGTATAGTCTAAGGTCTGGTATTATGATGCCACCAGCTTCACTCTTCTTCCTAAGGATTACTTTGGCTATTTTTGGTCTCTTATTTTTCCAGATGAATTTCATGATTGCCTTCTATCTTTCTATGAGGCATGGCACAAAACTCAACTCAAGTGGATCAAGGAGGACCTACAAATTAGGTCCTTGAATTAGTCCAGAGACCCTGAGCTTAATAAAAGAAAAGTAGGCCCACATCTTCATCATGTCAGATTAGGCCCCTACTTGTTTAACAAGACTCCTATGGCACAAGAAATAAAATCAAGAACCAATAAATGGGATTAATTCAAACTTAAAACCATCTTCTCAGCAAAAAAAACAAACCAAACCAAAACAAACAAACAAACAAAAAAAAAAAAAACAGGGAGATGAAGAGAGAGACTACAGAATGGGAGAAAATTTTTACCTCATGCACATCAGATAGAGCACTAATCTCTACAATGTATAAAGAGCTCAAAAAACTTAACACCAAAAAAACAAATAGCCCAACAAATAAATGGGTTGATGAACTGAACAGACACTTCTCAGAAGAAGATATATGATTGATCAACAAATATATGAAAAAAAATGTTCAACATTTCTAGCAATTAGAGAAATGCAAATCAAAACTACCCTAAGATTTCATCTTACTCCAGTCACAATGGCAGCTATTAAGAATTGAGGTAACAATGAGTGTTGGCGAGGATAATGGGGGAAAAACTCCTACATTGCTGGTGGGACTGCAAATTGGTGCAACCAATCTGGAAAGCAGTATGTAGATTCCTTAGAAAATTTGGATTGGAATCACCATTTTATCCAGTTATCCCACTCCTCAGTTTATATCCAAAGGACTTAAAAACAGCATACCACAGGAACACAGCCACATCAATGTTCATGGTAGCACAATTCACAATAGCTAAATTGTATAACCAACCTAGATGTCCTTCAATAGATAAATGGATAAAGAAACTGTGATATAAATGCACAATGTAATATTACTCAGCATTAAAAGAGAATAAAGTCATGATATTTGCAGGTAAATGGATGGAGTTGCAGAATATAATGCTAAGTGAAGTAAGCCAACCTCCCAAAACCAAAGGCCAAATGCTTCCTCTGATATGTGGATGCTGATTTATGATGGGGTGGGGTGGGGAGCATGGGAGAAATAGAGAAACTTTAGATAGGGCAAAGAGAAAGGAGAGATAAGGAGTGGGTATGGGTAGGAAATATGGTGGAATGAGGTGAAAATCATTACCTTAGGTAATGATTTTACATGTATCTCTACTTTGTGTACAACCAGAGAAATAAAAAGTTGTGCTCCATTTGTGTATTATGAAGTAAAATGCATTCTGCTATATGTATAACAAATTAGAGCAAATGAATAAATTAATTAATTTTTCAAAAGACTTGTGCATTAGAAAGAGAACACTGGTGTAATAAAAATCTTTGTGAAAGAAAAAATATAATATTTTCTTGGGGCAAAAGAAAGAAAACACATTATAAGGATATTAAACCATTCTGAATGGACCTGTTGATATAATACAATTACAGTAAATTATAGTTGATATTTTTCTTATGTTTTATAATAGTATGTAATGTTTGCATTAATTGTTACATATTTATAAATTATGTAACAATATGATTTGGCCAATATAATCCTCCAGTATTTTCCCCTTTTCCTCCTCTTCTCCCTCCTCCAGATCCTTTTCTTTTGCTTTACTGATCTCCCTTCAATTTTATGAGATTACTTTGCAACTTTCTTTTACTTGTTCTCTTTAGTGTCCACATATATGATAAAACATTTGAACCATAACTTTCTGAGTTTGATTTATTTTACTTAATATAATGATCTCAAGTTCCTGCAAATGATATGATTTCAATCTTCTTTATGGATGAATAAAAGATTATGGTGTAAATATATGCTACATTTTCTATATGTACTCATCCGTTTACAGGCATGGAGGCTGGTTCCATAGTTTTCTAGTTTTGTGAAGAATATCATTGATATGATTGTACTTGGGTTATCTGAGTCTTAAATTCAAGTAGGGTCTGTTCTATATAATTAGGTGCACCAATGTTTAGAGAATAAATATTCATTATCATTTTATTTTCTTGTTCAATTTTTTTTTCTCTTTACGGGTATAGTGACCTTCTTTGTCTCTTCTGATTCATTTTTCCTTGGAGTGTGCTTTGTCAGATATACCAATAACTACTCTTGCTTGTTTGGGAGCTCCATTTGCATGGCATATCAATTTGCATCCTTTTACCTTCAGCCTGTGGCTGTCTTCCTCTGTAAGGTGAGCCTCTTGCATACAGCATGTACATTTTTCATTTTTAATGCATTTGTGGAAGTTATGTCTTTTATTTGGAGAGTTAACACAATTTACATTAAATGTTATTATTCAGAAATGTTTATTACTTTCTGTCATCTTGGTTTATTTCTAATATTTAATTTGTTCTTGTTTTTTCATTTTCTTAAGTACTCTTCAAATGAAATTTTTTTCTGTCTGTGAGCCTTGTATTTCCCCTTCTCTCAGTCTTCTATTTCTTTAAGTATTTTCTGTAATGTTGACTTAATAGTCATGAATTCATTTCATATCCGCTTATCATGGAAGGCTTTTATTTCTTCTTCAATTATGAATGATTTTTTGCTGTGTATAGTAATATTAGATGACAGTTATTTTCTCTCAGCACTTGGAACACATAATTCAAAGAGTTTGTGCTCTAAGTGATTCCGATTTACTTGCCTCTAAATGTTAACTGATGATTTTCAATTTAGGCTTTTAAAATTATGTCCATTTTCTATATGCTAGGTATTTTAATCATAATGTGTTGTGGAGATGTTCTTTTTTGTTATTGTCTATTTGGGTTTCTAAATGCCCCCATGTAACTGGATCTAATTCTCAAAGTTTGAAATTTTTTTTGTTATTATTTCCCTGATATTCTTGATATCAACATTAATCTTGCAATTCTCTTCAAATTCAATAATTCTTAAAGTTGGTCTTTTAATGTTGTCACAGAATTGTTATACACTCTGATAATCATTACTTATTTTATTTTCTTTAATAGTGTTGAATATTCAAGACTAGCAACTTTGTCTTCTAACTCTGAGATTCTTTCTTCAGCTCTACCTACTGAATTACAGAAACCTTTAATTTAACATTTTATATTATTAATGTGTCTTGCATTACCATGATTTCTCTTTACTTCTGTTTTAATATCTGTCTCTCCTTATTGAACTTCTCATTCATATTCTATATAGAATTTATTACTTTATTGAGTTGTTTTTCTGTGTTCTCTTGGAATTCATTGATCATTTTTGAAATCATCATATTTAATTTTTTTATCTGGTATCATATCCACTCCAATATATTTGGAATTACTTGCTGGTAATTTGTGAACTTTAGGAGGTGACATGTTATCTTTTTTTTTTTCTTGTTTCCTATATTCCCCTCTTAGATTTTATACATCTGTTGATATGGATTTTTCTACCTCTCTTATATATGATCCTTTTCAGGACACAGGCTTCACTTGCCAAAATGTTTGTATATAAAGTTGTTAAATTTTCAACATATTTCCAAGTGGGTTTCATAGCATAGATTAAGTGCTGGCTCTTTGGTCATTAGAGGCATTTTTTGATTCAGTGTATGTAATGTCAGAACTTGAAGATTCAACTTTCTGTGTAGGTCTCAAAAATAGGGCACTCTTTTATATCTGGCAACAGGTATGTGCGGTCCTTCCTCCATGATTGCTCTTTTTTATCTAATAACTCTGTATATCTAAAAGGGCAAGAGACTGATCTAGCTTGAACCTCTCTTAGGGTTTTTTTTCTATAGATTTTATATTAATTTTAATTTTTTTGTCTTGTTTTGTTTTGTGTAGAAGTGTATGTTAATAAATGGACCTTGATGATATCCTAGCCCCAGCCATTCTTACTTGGGACTTGGCCATTAGTTTGTTATTTTTTTTCTTTTCTTTTCTTTGCATTAAAGTATCGTTAAAGTTTGAGTATGATTAGTTGGTGTTCAGAACAAAGTGCACTGTTCCTTGACTGAGTTTAGCTTATCAGTAGAGTAAGTAGCTTGTGAATTGTAGTATTCCAATAGATTACAAGTTCCTCACAGAAAAAGGGAGACCAACAATAGTAAAAGCATAAACAAAGAGCAAACAGCATTAGAATAAACACCCAGTGCCCACTATGACCTCTACAATACTAATTATCACGAAAACAGAAATTATGGACTCATAAATGCCATCAGCAAAAGCAATAAATAATACTAAACTTGATCAGAAATTAAAGTAAGCATCAGATGCCAACTACACCATCCATTGTACTAATAACTGTGTCAACCTGAAATGGTGGGGGTAAATAGTTCCAAAAGTAGACAAAAATATTGTTCTCTAAGGGAAAAGAAAATATTATGGAAAGATAAAGAAAGTTTAGAATGTTAAAAATGTGAGAAGAGAGAAAGCATAAGAGATAAATCAAGTAATGAGAATAAACAATGAGGAGAAAAATAAAGGAAATAAGTGAGAGATAACAACAATGACATTTAGCTATTAGAGAAGAAAGGAGAGAAAAAGAAACAAAAGAAAACAAAACAAAAATCAAAAATTCTAAATCTCAAGATACAAGATAAAAATAACAATCATGAAAATACTAAAAATGAGAAAAAATAAACTAATGTATGTGTGTGTGTGTGTGTGTGTGTGTGTGTGTAGCCATAAAATAGTCAGCAGAACAAAAACACCAAAATGAAAAAATGGGTAAACTTTTTTTTAAATAGAAACTGAAAGAATTGTCTTCACTGAGGTGATCACAAGTTTCAATGAGGATGAGCGATCAAATTGTGCCTGTCTTTCTGTTTCTTCTTGGGCTATATACCCCTGAGAGAGAGCAAGAGCTTGGGATTGTTCAACATCTCTTTTTGTTTTGTTCACTGAGCTGTATATGCTCCAGAGAGATTACATAAACACATTCCTTGGGTCAGGCAAATGCCAATATCTTCTGGGTGTCTGGATCTCAGGAGACTCCTGAGAGCTCTACTCATGTGGCAGGAGAGCCAACCTTCCATATGTCTCACATGCTCTGCCACTCAACACATATTTCCTAGGCTTAATTCCCAAGTGTATTCATGCCTGACTGCTCCATTTCCTGACCATCTTCAGCTGGTTACATGAACTACCAGATTCGAAGAGAAAGTGATTTGCACTCCTCTCCATTTCTGCACAATCTTCTCTGTGCTTTTTTCATTTAAGTTCTACTAGGTACAACTTAGGCTACAGGGTAAGCTCTTGCTGGGACAGATTGGCAATGCTTTCTCTAATCTCTCAGGCTCCAACAGCAGTAAACTGCAGTGAAGCTACCTCAAGGTGGTTCCTGCCCCAGCTTTCTACTTGCTAGTTGAAGAACAGCATTTTTCTGAGACCAGCTTGCCAAATGGCTTCTGGTTCAGCCAAGTTCAGGTTGCTTTTCTATTCTACAGGTATATTGTGCTGTGTTTATGCATTGTGTTTCTCTCTCTCTCTGATTTCCTCCCATCTGCAGTGAACTGGCACCCTGCCCCTGATACAACTGGCTGGACTCCAATGTTCTATTTCTTGTAATTTGTTTAATGAACTCAAATTTCTGAACCTCTAAGAGACTCTGAATGTCTAATATTGAATTTCAGTGAATTCCTTCTTTTACCTATCACACAAAGAAGCAATACTTTCACTGCATGGATCTTGAGCCATGGAGCAAGTAGAAAGGCAATCTTTCTCCAATCCATCACCTTACAATATTCCTAAACTCATTATTTAGTAGAAATTGACAAGTTGATTTTAAATTTTACATGGTTAAGAAAATACCCTTAATTATCCAAAATAACTTCTAGAAAGATATATTTGGATTTTTTTCCTGTGACTTAATTTAAGAATTAGCTAACCTTCATTAAGAAATGCAATATGGTATTGGTCTAAAAATAAGCACATGCATATATGTTGAAGAACAAAGTCTGGAAGTAGATTTACATGTATATAAACAAACAATTTTCAACAAAGATGAAGATAATATTTGGTGGAGAATGGACCTAAATAAATAGTGCTATGAAACTATTATAAATTCTTATGAAAAAAAGCAGAACAAAAGAACGAAATTTAATTCATGCCTTGAAATATATGCAAATATTAACCTGAAAATGTATCACATACACAAATATAAACCTTGATACTTTAAATAGTTATAAGAATACAGCACAATCATTTTGACCATGAGTTAGGCAAAAATTTATTTTAGTACAGTAGCAGGAAAAACATTTTTTTAAAAAAGTATTGATAAAATAGATTTTATAAAATTAATTAAAAAAACAAGGAATGCTCCCCAAAGACAATGTCAATAGAAAGGAAAAACAAAACAAAACTGATTAGAATGAAAAAATTGAAACTCTTATATCCATTTAGAATTTTCATGTAGAATATATGAAGAGCTCTCAAACTTAATATTGAAGAAAAACATAGAGGTGAAAAAAAAATATGAACAGACACTACTAAATAAGGTATGCTGATGGAAAATAATTCCATGAAATATACTAAGAAATCACTATTACTAGGTATAAACATATTTAAAACAAAATAAATTAATACAGCAAAAATCTAAGAGAATCACCAAAATGAAAAAGAATTCCTGTGTAAAGTTTTGCCTGAGATGTAGAGGAATTGGACCTTCTTATGATAATGCATGTTGCCCACAGGCACTCTAGAAAAGCTGTTTGATGGATTCTGGAGGAGGTACACACAGTGCCCAGTTTAAGATAGTTTAACCTAATGATTTTTTCACTTTACAATTGTGCAAAAGCAACAGGACTCAATAGAAACTGTACCTAGAAGTTTGAACTTTAAGTTGTTTCCAGTCTGTTGATGCCTAGTAAAATCTGTACTCTCATGATGCTTGGTAGGTGCAGCGAACAACAACTAGGTCACCAAAACATTACAAGGGTAAAGACTAAATATTTTATAGTGTATGGTATTTAATAAATTAAATGAAATATTCAACATTTTATTTTATAATGTAGGCTTTGTATTAGATTACTTAGTTAATCTGTAAGCTAATGTAATTTTGTCTAGCACATTTATGATAGTCTAGGCTAACCCTGTTTGGTAGATGAGATATATATCAAATAAATTTTATATACAATTTTGACTTTTAATAGTTTCAACTTATGATGGGTTTGAACAGATATAACTACATTGTAAGTTGAGAAATATATCTACATGAACATATAGACCTATCATATGACCCCATCACTATATATCTAGCAATACACCAAAGAGAAATGATACCTTATATGTTATATCCACAAAATAATTGCACATAATTGTAAATAACATGTAAATATGTCATAGGACAAAACTGGAAGTAAATGTTCAACTAGAACTAAATGTGCAAATTCATCATAATTTGCAACTACTAAAACTCCAAAATATATTTGATATTTCTCATTTACCAAACAGGTTTAGCCTAGACTATCTTAAATGTGCCTGGTGCAATTTACATTAGCCTAAAATGAACTAAATCATTTATTGCAAACCTTACACAATTAAGACAATAACAAATTGTGGGAAATGCAAATAAGTCTTTATATCAGAAATTACATCAATAGTTAAATTGGGACAGATTAAATAGATAAGGAAGGGTTAGGAAGAAGCTATTATTAAGGAGCAGAAAGTATCATTTATGAATGATAGATAAATTCATTTATTTGACTGTTATGATATCACATAATAGATACAGATAAAAATGTAGAAATGGAGATAGAGAGAGTTTTATCAATAGAGAGTTCATGTACATATATGTACATGTATATATATATATATATATATATATATATATATATATATTTTTTTTTTTTCCAGAACACTTGTTTTTGGGATGCTGACCATCAAAGCAAACCAAGCAAGTCAGTGCCTATGATATCACTCTTTCTGTAACCTAACATACAAAATTCTTTTTTTCTGAATTGGGATAGACATAGACCTGAGAACACTGTGGAAAGGCTATCTGTCACTCATCCAGTCAAGCTGTCACTGGATAAAATACCTTGAAGGAGAAGACACAGGGCTTGGTGAAGCATCTTGAGGAATAGGGGTACTATGTGTTCAGTCTATCACAATGAACTCTTCTTAGAGATGTCACTGATCTTTTGTAAGTTTTCAACAATAAATCACATGTCTCATATGCTGTTTCATGTCTCATAAAGCTGAAGAATATGCATATTCTTCAGCTTTATTGCAACCTACCATACTGTATTGGTTCAAATTGACTATGGAGGTAAAATCCGCCAACAAAAAAATTATACCACATAAAATTAAAGAGGAAAGGAAGATTTTTTTCCAGTGTGATTACAATAGAGGAGAGAATCTAGAACCCAGTCTGAAATTAGCTCCAGTGAGCAACAAGTGGAGAGTTAATTGTTCTCATTACTAATGAAAAAGTATTGAAGGGCATGAGAAGAAATGGAACTTGATCAATATGAAGTGTGGTGCTTATGGACCTATTTCCAAGTTTGCAAAATTATTTTTTATGACTAGGTAATCCATGTTTGCTAACTGAAGACCAAAGAATTTAGACTCCAACTCTTCTCCAGAGAATAAGAAATCAGGATTCTGTTTTTCTTGATAAATCACATTTCAATAGAATAGTTTTCAGTTCTTTGAGAAAGATATTGCATATATACCAAAGGATCAGAGAAAAATGTAAAATGACAAGTTTACAAAAAAATTAACAATTTAAGAAAGAGGTAATGCTCTGAAATCTGGAAGATTTTGTTTTCCTCACACTGAGGAAAACAAACAGGTCATCTTCATCAAATCATATGTAAATAAATACTTTCAATTGATCATGGTTCATTCTTATTCTTACTTTAAAAATTGGAGGTCAGATTTTCATTGTAGGACATTTAGAAGGTTGATAACAAGGTCAAGATTATAAACTCAAATATATCTATTATCATTACTATATTTGTTGGGAAAAGTATAACTCAGAGACTTAAGTGCTTAAGACTTCCACCAATTCTGAAAGAGGTTTAACTGAAAGGATGAGTGTATCTCCTCCTTGAGAGTTCAAGAATCAGCTCTGTTTTGACAGAACTGGTAGGCATATTGCATTTACCTAGTTTCTCTAGACTTTTCTGCCAGCTTTACAAGAGATAGGAAACATTTTTTAAAATAAGGGTAAAATATGGACATGGATATTAATGCAAAGAAAGTTAAAAGTTTGTCATGAATTGGAATACAGTGCAGATAGAAAATTAACTTAATGATAAAGATTATTGGTATACACACTTTTACACACACATACATAAATTTATGTATGCATACATGAACATATATATTACTTATTCTGTTTATATTCATACATTTTTGAAGAAAAATACTTCTATAGTTGAGAATTCTAAAATGATTTTTTTCTTAAATCTGTACATAGAAGCTCTTATAAATCTTGAATTTATGGCTTATCCTGAATACATGAATTTGAAAACAACAATGAAATTTTTACTTTTATAAAGACACATCTGGAAAACAAATGACTCAAGAAAAACAAACCCTTAAATGACTATTTAAGGATTTAAAAATACCATACTACAGTGACGCAGCCACATCAATGTTTATGGCAGCACAATTCACAATAACTAAATTGTGGATCCCACCTAGATGCCCTTCAATAGATGAATGGATAAAAAAAAAAACTGTGGTATATATACACAATGGACTATTACTCAGTGTTAAAGGAGAATAAAGTCATGGCATTTGCAGGTAAATGGATGATGTTGGAAAATGTCATGCTAAGTGAAGTAAGCCAATCTCCAAAAACCAAAGCTAAATGCTTTCTCTGATAGGTGAAAGCTGATCCATAATGGGGGTAGAAGGGGAGCATGGGAGGAATGGAGGAGCTTTAGATCCAGCAAAGGGGAGTAAGGCCAAGGGAGGGGGCATAGGGGTAGGAAAGATGGTGGAATGTGTTAGACATCATTAACCTAGGTACACGTATAAAGATACCAATGGTGTGATTCTACTTTGTGTACAATCAGAGACATGAAAAATTGTGCTCTATGTGTCTACTGTGAATTGAAATGTATTCTGCTATCATGTATAACAAATTAGAATAAATGAATAAACTTTTTAAAAAAGATAAATACCGCATATTATTACTTATATGTGGCATGTAGAACATATTAAACTCACAGAGACAGACAATGGAACAGGGTTTCCCAGGAGACAGAGTTGGGGGTTAGAGATATGTTGGTCAAAGAACACAAAATTTGTTATTTTACAAGAGGAATAAATTCAATATCTCTATTGCAAATCAAGCTGACAAAGTTAATAACAATATACTATGTGTTTGAGAATTGTTCAGAGTAGATTTTAAGTGCTTTACAAAAATAAATGATAAGCATGTGGGGTTACAAATAAATAAATAAATGACAGATTTCTTTCAAAATCCTCCTTTACCAGTTAATTAGGAGGACATGTGCAAAATAGGTTTAACTCCAAACCAAAGTGGATTTTTACTTTAATTATCTGAAATCCAACCTCTAGAAATATCTTTTCTCTCTCTCTCTCTCTCTCTCTCTCTCTCTCTCTCTCTCTCTCTCTCTCTCCTATAATCTCTTACTGACAGAAAACCTATTATAGAAATATTGGTTGATTTCTCAAATTTTCCTTAACAAATGCTTTATTTCTTCAGTTTCTAGGATACGGGGTATTGCCTATAATAATGCAAATGAATTTGGAAACTAAATAGTTCATTATTTGCTACACATATTTATCTATTTTTTCATTACTAAACTGCATTTCTAGTCAGATATGTAATTAGTTGGGAGTCACAAATTTGCAGTTTTTAAGTAACCAACAGTAAAAAAAAAAAAAAAAAAGAGCCTAAGAAGGACAGTTACTAGACTTAAAAGAACAAGTTTTCATAACTATGTTTGCCAAAGTGAAAATTTTAGATAGTGCTGCTTGGTGCACATGTATGAATTCTACACAATGGGCTATTTTCTTTCTAAGTCTTTGTTTTCTTTCTCTGGAAATTTAGGGGTTGGGAAACTTTCACATCCAAAATTTGTAAAATACTTGTGGATACAAGTAAAGTAATGGGTCTCTCTGAAATGCTAATGACAGATTCAGATACACATTCAGAAAGGGAGACCATTTTCTTAAAAATGAGAATATGTTATGTTTCCCTCATGATTTAACATTGAAAGTTCACTCTAAAGCTCCTAATGTCTATTTGAAGATCTGCTCACCAGAAGGAGACAATTAATGGGAGCGGGATTCAGTCACCCACCTTCTACGTGTTCCTATTTATGTAAAAGTCCTTTTTAGTAGATTTTCAGAGAATCTTGAAAACCCTTTGGTTGTACAGGTCAAGCATCTTTCAACAAAGGACTTCTTCCCCCAGAGGCTTTCAAACCACATCTGTTGTAGAAACACACAGAAGCCAGATCTGTGTGCTCTAATTAGAGGGGAAAATTACTGGAAATGTATCAGTGGACCAGTAAGAGTGACTGATGCAAATAGCTGGAGATAGACATCTCTTTCTGATTAAAAATAATGCTTTCAACACAACTGGTGTGCCTATAACAAGTAAATCAAATTATGCCTTTTCTCCTCTGTGACGATAAATTAGTAGTGAGTACATGGCAAGACATTAGAATTGTACTTTTCCATAAACAAATGCATAAATGTTAATCTGAATTTCCTGAGTTTGCAAAAATTGGCTGGAAGTACTGTTAAAACATACTTTCTCAAGAGAATTTTCTTTGCTTGCAGGCTCCACAAAAACTGCAAGTATACAACAGCAGTGTCTTTTCATTGCAGCATTTTAGAATTTTCCTCACCAGGCAGGAATGACATAAATGCAAAGATCTGCAAAACTGGAAAAGAAAAAAAAAAAGAAGAAAGAAAGAAAACAAAACCAAAAAACCCAGAATTTGAGAAATAAAAAGACCCTGCTCTTTGAAAATAAAGTTGAACAAACTTTGGTTTAACTTCCTGCAAAGGTTGCTTCAGGATTAGTATAAATTTTAGGTCAAGAGGCAGCTTGCTTCCTATTTGATCTGGAGCAATTGAAGCATACCTAATAGAAGCACTATTTTAAACACAAAGGTTAAACACAGTTGCATTTTGACAAAGGTTAAATGCCTATTTACCAAAGTTAATGACTTAATAGCATTTTGAATACCATTCTTTAGATAAAGGTTAATCTCATATTTTTGACTTCCTGTTTCCTCTCTTATAAAGAAATACTCATTAGGAACCAATTATCTAATTGTTAATTTGTTTTGATCTTATTTATAGTTCTTCAGCCAGA
The DNA here is from genome assembly GCF_045843805.1 of Urocitellus parryii. Lineage (NCBI taxonomy): Eukaryota > Metazoa > Chordata > Mammalia > Rodentia > Sciuridae > Urocitellus > Urocitellus parryii. The sequence continues at coordinate 119,314,519 of NC_135540.1, read as the reverse complement.
GTATTATCTGTTTTGACTGCCTGGGAAGTTTTTTAAAGCAATCAAGACAAAAAAAAGTTTTAAAAGATGAATAATAGAGAATTAGTACTTTCAAAAACTCAAAAAGGAGAGTGATCAAGATTGTAGAAAGACATGTAAGGCAGAAATGTAATCTATGATAAGATTGCATATTTCCCAAGGATATACATGACAGCAATCAAAAGATTTCTACTAGTTGAGGAGATAAATAATTTCTTGAGCTCAAATAGCAAAATTGCTATCAGATGATCATACTTAGATTGGAAAATGTGAGAAAAAAATTACTACACAAGGGGATGACATATGGTCAATTTGGCATTCACTTTTGATGCAGTTTTTAGCTAACATGATTGCAATAATTTACTATGTGTAGTGCATTAATTAGAACAAATTGTTCAAGTACTTCAGCCGCTCTTTTTTCAATATCCTTAAATGACTAAAAAAAAAAAAAAAGAAAGAAAGAAAAGAAAAAAATCCCTTATTTATTAAACCGAGAATTTGGACATTGAAAATTAATGGTGAGTTTTGAAGATGTACACGTTTGGAGAAAATACATATATTGAATGTGCTGGGAATGTGTTGCTTTGTAGGTAAGAAATTGACGAATTATTTCAAAATCAATTTCAAAGAATTATTAAGAGTGAAACAATTGTGGCAGGGTTCGTATATGCTATATGTAATTCCTCTCACAGTTATGGTGTATATGACAAGAAGGGCATCATCAGGAAAATTATCATGAGAATGCCCTTTCCTTTTAAGGAGAAAGCTAAGCCAGGCAGAGGTGTGCCATCTCACCTGTCAGAAGGTAGAGATCAAGGAGGAGTGAAAGCCAAATTTCAGTTCTGAATGAGGTTAACAAATTTCAGAAGCCTATAGGAAAAGATTCTGAAAGTAAGGCTAGGACTTATTCAGAAGGATCTGAGCCTTAGAAAATGAAAGTGACACATTACCCAATAGATCTAGATTTCATTTTGTATCTTGCCCAATTTGTCTTTATTCTGAAATAGTATTTTATTTTTCCAAATGAAATTGTTCTCCTTCAACATATCCACATTTATGTTTTTATTTTCCTACTTTAATTCCATGTTTCTAGGGAGATGTTATTTGAGTTTTAGTTATATTAGCCAGAGTCACCTGCCCATTAAATCTGGAATGACATTGATCACCAGAAGTCAGTTGATCACAGTGACACAAGACAAAGTAGAATATGGTAAAAGGAGAGTTCTATTGGTAACTGTTTGCAATATTCTTCTTTACTTTTTACTATAAAACATTGCAATGATGTGATTGTAATTTTGGTTTAAGAAAATGCAGACATATCCTGACAATCTTACAGTTTTTCTGAGTTGATCAAACAACTCAGAAATGTTTTGAGCCAAATATGTTGTGATCAGCTTTCTAGCTAAGACTGATGAGTATACTATCTATAAAAATCCAATTACTAAAGATTTAGTTCAAAAGATATGTAAAGTTGTCTTTAGTTTAATAGAGTTATTCATAAAACATTAAAGAAAAGATGAAGAAATCATCAGTTCAAATATAGAGGGATAATTTAAAATTAATTTGTTAATCTTGTTAAGCTTAACATGGTTATGACAATGGTACATTTATGAGGTCATTACATTTCCTATGCTAAAGAACTCCTTTAATATTTTCTTAATGGACTTTCCTTTAGAGTAGTTTAAGTCTTACGGCAAAATTGAACAGAAAAAGAACAGATTTCCCATATATTCGACACATGCACAACCTCCCCAGTTATCAAATCCCTACTATGATATACTTGTTTTTCTTGATGAAACAGTACTCATACATCCTCCTCCTCCACAGTCCAGTTTTCATTAGGAATTCGCTACCCGTGTTGTAGATTCTATGAGTTTAGACAAATCATATAATACAGTTTACTGCCCTAAAAATCTGTGCTATGCTTCTTCATTTCTCCTTCTGCCTTACATCAGCAATCACTAATTATTTCAGAATGTCATACAGATTGAATTCCATAGTATGGAGTCATTTTACATTGATTTCTTCAATTTAGTTATTCATGTCTTTTCAGGGTTTTTTGTTTTTGTTCTTGTGTTTAGCTCATTCTTAGCACTGAGTAATTCTCCATTGCCTGATTCTACATAGTTTATTTATCCAGTCATGTACTGAAGGAAATCTTGGTTGCATCCAAATTTGGGCCATTATAAATAAAACTGCTATAAATATCATTGTATTGGGTTTTTTTTTGGGGGGGGTATGTACAGGTTTTCCACTCCTTCAGTGTAATATTAAAGAGTGATTGCTGAGTTATTTGATAACAGTATGTCTATTTTTTTTAAGGAACCGCCAAACTGTTCCCAAGCGTTTCTACTGTCTGCATTCTGTAGAGTAACAACCACATTTGCATTGTCAGTGTTGTGCATTTTACCCATTCTAGTTAGTATAAACAGAGTTTATAAGTTTTTTTTATGTTTTAGATCACAATACTTTATCATATATGTCTTGCACTTTTTTCTGAGTCATTGAGTTTAATTCTTATTTATTGACAGTATTTCTGTAAAGCAGAAATTATTAATTATAATGAAGTCTCTCTTATCAATTCTTTCTCTCAAGGATTGCACAATTAGTTGTTGTGTCATCTCTGAACTAAAGAGGGCAGTAAAACACATATCCCTAAAATGCCCCTTTCCATTACAAGTACCTAGCCCAGTTGGGGAGAATAATAATATGGTGTCTAGGTAAATCAATCTCTCTCTCTCTCCTTCTCTCTCTCTCTCTCTCTCTCTCTCTCTCTCTCTCTCTCTCTCTCTTTCTCTCTTTCTTCAATGGTAGCAGGGTTTGAATTCAGGGGCATTTAATCACTGAGCCACATCCCCAGTATTAGTTTGTATTTTACTTAGACACAGGGTCTCACTGAGTTGTTTAGTGCTTTGCTAAGTTGCTGATGCTGGCTTTGAATTCAGGATCCTCCTGTCTTAGCCTCTGGAGTCTCTAGGAATACAGGTATGCACCACTGTGCCTAGCTAGGTAAATACTCTCTTGAAGTACAATGACTCTCTCTCCTGTATATTGCAAATAGTGTTAACTGTAGGAACTGCTTTTTTGCATGCATGCCATGTCAGCTTTTCCTTGGGATGCTGGTTATACAAGGAACAGAGCCAACTAAGTAAACTGTTGATGTCACTGCATCTTTAGCCTAACTTCCAAAGTCTCCCAGTAGTAACAGGCCAGTACAGAGCACTGTGGAGAGGGAAATGCTCATCAAGGGGGATGAACAAAATATTAAAGGGAGAGAAGCACTATCTTCTGGTGAAGCACTGGAAGCACCTTGTGAAATGAAGGTGCACATGTCCAGCCTGTCATGATTGGCTCTTCCCTACAAAGATTTCTCAATAAACTTTAAATCTCATATCCTGTCTCCATTGTGGTCTTTGTTTTCTTGGCGACTGATCCCACTGCTCCAGAACAACTGACTGAGAACATTACAAACGTTTTATCTAAAACATCATTGCCAAACCCTAAGTTATCTAGACTTTTTTTCTAGGAGTTTTATACTTTTGAATTTTAAGTTTAGGTCTTTAATTAAATTTGAATTAATTTTTTAGTGAAAGATATAAAATCTGTGTGAAATAATATTTTGTCTTTTGCATGAGGTTGTTCAATTGTTCTTGTATCATTTCTTGAAAAGATCACATTTGTTCCATTGTATTGGCTTTGTTCCTGTGTCAAAGGCCTATTGACCATACTTATGTGGTTATAGATGCTTTACTTTAGCAAACACAATGAGCATAAACCTGAGAAATCCAGTGCTATTAAAATACTTTATCACTTCTCTTGAAATTCTCCAACAAAAGCAATATACATATAAATTCTGCAGAAAATAGTAGCAACCATGATCGTGTCAACAGTTCAAATCATGTAAGTATTTTAATAACAGCTTATGAAGTTGATAACTGTAGAAATTAGTTTTGTATCCATTAACAGATAAATTACATTGTATTAGGGTGCTGCTTAGGAACAGAAAAAATAATTCTAATTATAAGAAGGGATTTATTGGTTTTCCCCACACACCAGAGGTTGAATAGTCCCACAGTGACCATCTGCAGGCTGGAGAGCTAGGTAAATGGGTTGCTCAGTCCAAGATGCTGGAAGCCTCAGAATAAGTGGAAATCATCTTGCAGTTTTGTCCAAGGCTGAAAGCCTGATAGTTCTCTCGATAGTCGCAAGTTCAAGTCCAAGGTTAATGGCTAAAAAATCTGGAATCTGATGTCTATAAAATACAGCAACAGGAAAAAAAAAGGACCCACTCAAGGAATGTGAGGCATGCACTCCAGGGAGCCCCCTTTTCCCCCTTCTTCCACATTTGTATTCCATCCTGGTTTCCTGTCTATTGTTGGTGCCACCAACGTTCAGTGTGGATCTTCTCTACTCCATTTCCTCACTGACACAGCACTCTTCTCTAGAAACACTTTCACAGGTACAGCTAGAAATATGCATTTACAATATTCTGGGTATCCCTCTATCCATTCATGTTGACAACAGATAGGAACTATCACTGACATATAAGAGTTCCAATGGAAAAATTTAAAGACAAAAAGATATCAATCTACCTGGTGATGTTTTCTGGTTCATACATTTTAATTATGTAGTTTAAGTGCAAGTGAATTATTTTTACTTTCATAACTTCATATGAGAAAGTGTTTCTTACCTTCCATTGGGGTTGTGTTTAAACATATAGTCAAGTAGTATTTCCTGAAACCTTTTTTTTTGGTGAAGTGTCTGGTAAAGTGGCTATCAATAGGAGACAAATATATAATAACACTAGCCAGCCAGGAAGGTCCAACCTCTGTCAAATTTGTTTGAGCAATTCTAGTCTAAATAAAACAACAGTTTAGATCCATGCAGTTTGAAACCCCACTTTTGGGCCCCCATCTCTTATAACATTCCATCTTAAGGATAATCTTAGTATTTCAAGCCTAACTAATGATAGTTGTTACACCTGTTGTCCACTTCTCAATATTGATTATTGAAGTAATAAATGAGACATGATCCTACAATCATGAACTCTGGTTTTAGTTTTTCTTCTCCGTCTTATGGACTATATGATTGCATAAGCTCTAAGAATGAAAAAATAATACCTCATTCACAATTGTTTTTAATTTTGTAATATTTTAGGGTAATTTATTTGAAAATAATAGCTGGTATATAGTATATTTTTAGGATTTCTTAGTTAAATACAAGTATAAAACGTTTTGGGGGTCACTTATAGGCATTTGATATAGAACGATTCAAGCATAGAATCTCAATCTTAACAAGTACTTTGTGATGGCAAAATTTCAGGTCCCATGCTTGTGCACTGGAGAAAATATTCAGGAAAACAATCATAGTTCTCAAGTTATATGAATAGACAGCTCTCTAAGTGCACTATTTATATACTTGACACAGTTTACAAATTAACTTTTACATTTCTGTTTAAGTCAGCTTTTTCACTGCTGTGACCAAAAGACCTCACAAGAAAAATTGTAGAGGAGGAAAAGTTTTTTGGGGGGACTTATAGTTTTAGAGGTCTTCGTTCATAGACAGTGGGCTCCATTCCTTGAGACTCAAGGTGAGCATTGTGAAGGATGCAGCTCACATGATGATCAGGATGTACAGAGATTCCACTCACCCGATACAAAATATATATACCCCAAGGCATACCCCTAATGGCCTATCTCAACCAGCCACACCCTCCCAGCCTATAGTTATCACTCAGTTAAGCCCCAACGGTAATACACACACTGCAGCAAGACACCTCAGTAATCTATCTAGAACACGTTCAATTGCTTAAATTATACAGTTTCTAATCCTTCATCTTTTATTATTCCAATGAATTCATGCTTTTTCCCCTCTCTACCAGTAAATCACAATGATGAAGAATGAGGAAGGAAGACTTAAAACATAGTTTTATTTCCTTTAAATATGTTCTTCAGACTGGCTCCCAAACCCCAATCATTTAATCTCCAATCTTCCTTGCATTGTCTCACACATGAGCTTTTAGGTGACACCCAATATCTAAATCATAACAGTTATTCTTATCATTTTAAAACAATAAACATAAGTTTACAAATAAACTCACAGGAATATTTGGCTAAAAGTTATATATAGATTTATTACTAAAAGTAATAAGCAGAGCCTGGTGGCACACAACTGTAATCCCAGCTGCTTGGGAGACTGAGGCAGGAGGATCACAAGTTCAAAGTCAGCCTCAGCAACTTAGTGAGGCCCTAAGGAACTTAGGGAGATCCCGTCTCAAAGTAACAAAAAATGAAAGAAAGAAAATGGTGAAAATGTGGCTCGGTAAAATCACCTCTTGTTTAATCCCTTATATTAAAAAATAATAATAAAATAACAAAATATGTTTTCAGTGTTTTAGACCTTTTATGAACCCATTAATATTTTAGGTCTTGATATTTCCTTAAGAAAATTAAAATACATAAACATAAATATGTAACTTCAGTGGAAAGAGAATGAAAACTAAGTCATAAATGTCATCTAATAAGAAGTTTTCACACAAGAAATATTGGTGGAACTCAATATTTCTGACATCAACAAGTGAAAATATTTTTGAAAATGGTTGAATTCCCATGGCATTTATCTGAGAGATTTTTTTTTTAGCTAGTTAGCTATAATAGTTTTGATAAAATAATTAATAAAGACATTATTTGAATTATTTAAAAGCAAAATGCCTCTACCAATCATGATCTATGAAAGCTAAAATTTCCACTCCTGCAAATACAAGGTTTCAGCTGGTTCAGTTTTTAGTACCACATTAAATTCCCTCATGCATTATAATTTATTATACAAAATTGTTGAGCATTATTTGGATGAAAAACATCCAAGTCATTGACATTCTGTTCAAGAAACAAAGTCATTCAAGGAGTAATCATAAAATTTGCAGCTCAAAAACCAAAATAAACTTCCCATTTTCTCACTAATTATTTTCTGTTGATATAGGAAGTGCTCCCTGAGTAGATGACATTTACATTAAGACTAGAAGGACGATAATGAGATAAAGGAGCAAATGCACATCAGAAGTAGAAAACGGCTTGGTGCCATAGAAGAACAGAGAAGCAGTCATTGTAAATGCAGAACCTGAGTGAGATGAAAAAGAGTGTGGCAAGGGGTTAGAAAACTGCACGGTGAATTAATAGCACAGGTGACAGTGAAGATTCTCAGTTTCATTTCAAGTTCAATGGGAGTCAAATTTGTTTTCATTAACAATGTGACAATGTTATACGTCAAAAGAAGCATAAAAGAAACAGAGAACATCCAGGTATTCCAAAAGATCTGTAGTATCCTATCACTACCCAAGGATGTGAAAATATATGCAAATTAAATTAAATTCATTAGAATAGAACTTGAATGCAGGAACTCAAGTGCTTAGTGTGAAAGAGACAATTTTCAGATGCAGATGTAAAAAATGTTATAGAACTGGAAATAATTATTACTATAACTTAAATGACACCTTTTAGCTAAAGATAAAGAAATGGTAGTATTCAAAAGTTGATACATGTTTTCTTTACCTTCTTTATAACTTTCAGATAAGAATTTTACTTGAATCATGTAAACTTGTGTATCATAATCAGTTTAAAGGAGTTTGAAAGCATTTTCAAAATTTTCTTATTGTAACAGAGAGGGTTTGTTTAGGATATTTAAAGGAAAATGAATGTCTTGATATATGAGTTTACACACAAAAAAATTGTTTAAATTTATCCTATACATAATGTGCTGATTATTGCTTTCAGTGATATTTGTGCTAATTATTCAGTTAAGTGCTGTGAAAGAAAAGAAGACATAACCTCTTGAAGAAATTAATTTTGTACTGAGGCAGCAATGTGGAGAGATATGACATGAGGATGAATCCAGTGAGAATAGTTGCTGAGATGTGCTTAAATATTGGGTGAGAAATGTTATCTACTCAAAAGACTATTTGGAAGGAAGGCTTTAAAGGAATCTGAGAATATGAATGGCAAGGAATAGAGTCTGAAGATTCAAGGCATGTGACTTTTCCAGGGTAGGCAGTGTTGCAAAATGTTCCCTGGAGACCTCAATCCAAAAATTAGAAAATTTATATCAGCACATGAAATCCCTGTGCTGTAAAATTCTGTGCAAGCAGAAAAACAAATGATAAAACCCTAACAAAGTAAACCCACGGCAACTGCTATTGTGGAAAGCAGTCTAATGTGTTATATATAAATTTTATTCATGATATTTTTTCCTCTGTTTTAAATGTTTATTTTTTAGTTGTAGTTGGATGCAATACCTTTATTTTATTTATTTATTTATTTTTATGTGGTGCTGAGGATCGAACCCAGGGTCTCTCACATTCTAGGTGAGCACTCTACCACTGAGCCACAACTCCAGCCCTTATTCATAATATTTTTCATCTGTACTTGTTCACTAAATGTTTTCTGGTGTTTAAGTTCATCAGTAGAAACAAGTGTGAAGAAAAATTCACTACTCTTTTCAGTTTATTTTCTAGTAATTCAAGAATTAATTTATTTTCATTTATAGATGAATTGGTATATTTACTCATTTATTTCACAATGTTATATATAAATTGAATATCAGATAATATAGGTGCAAAGCATACCTGAATCCTATCCTAGAGAGCTTACAAGCTGTGAAAGAAATAAGACATAAATAAAGTTGACAAAATAAATGAAGCTAAATTTTGATGATGGCTATGAAAGAGATAATGGAGTGTTTTAGAAGGGATAACAGTGTCCACCTAGACTTCATGAGGACAGGGATATGAGGTATATGAAGTTTCTAAATGTTTAATAACTCTTAAATCAAATTTTATTAATTTGACTTGTCAATCAGTATGTGATTTTTAATAGCTATTATAAGTTTAAATTTCTATAGTGGATCAAAAATCCTGAGAAAAATTTTGTAAAGAAAGCTGATTCCAAAAGCAGATAAAGATATTCATGACAAAATTTGCAGGACACAAAAAGAAATCCAATTGTCAACTCTCAACGCCAATTGTTTATTTCATTCCTTAGGGATATATATATATATATAATATTATATATATATTATTTTATTATATATAATATTTTATGTAATATAACAAAAAGATAAATTCTGTCACACTTATTTGCATGATTTATGTGTTTTTGAACTTAACATCGCATTTTCCTTTTTAAAATTAATTATAAAGATGGATTTTCATGTTTTCCACCTAGTTAGCTAATTCTACTACTTACAACAAACCCACTTATAGTGGAATTAATTTTCATTTCATTCAGAAGTAAATATATATATATATATATATATATATATATATAATATATATATATATATATATATATATATATATATGTGATTTTCATACATAGGCACATATAAACACATATTCCTCATCTCATATAGGCCTGTCATATGTCAGACGAGAGAAGATTAAAAGATTAACGGCATTATTGTGACTTTCTTAAATTATTGAGGAACCACAACTCAAATTTTTTCTCTTTAGATTGCACAGTTTGATCTCGATTGCCCTGTAAGCATTTGCCTAACCATATAAGCACTGCAATTAAAACTATGTTAAAATCAGTCTTCCTCCAATCCCCATTTTGCATTGGTAAAAATTATTGCTGACATGATTTTAGTTAAGATGGTTAAAGTTCCAGTTGACAATTAATTAGTTTTTTGGATTATTTTGTATGCTCTTTAATCTCTGTGCTTCACATCAGAATTGAAAAGTGGGATGGAATTCTGTGTAACCATTTGGATTATCTTCCAGTTGTAACATTCTACAGTTCTCATCTTAAGTCTCCTCTTCCATTCTCTACAATGCTGTCAAATATGATAAGACTGAGGTCTTTTTCTCACTAAAGAAAATACTTGTTTGGAAAGAAGTGATCTTTAAACATAGGATATATCAGAAGTCCAGTTAACTTGATCCCTGAATGCAGCTAAAAATACATTAAATGTAGCTTTTATGTTTTTAATCTTCCTCTAAAGCAAGCTAGGAGGGGGAAAAAAATTCAATTCTTATCAGCTTAGCCCAAAATGTAGGAAGCAAAATCCTCTATCCCAAATAAGCATTTGGTGTACAAACGAATGTGACAGTCTTACAATAAGGGAAAAAGAAATTGCCTCCGAGGAACTGGAACTCATTCTATGCTAAAGTATGGATTCTTGTCTGTGTTGCAGTAAAACTAAATTAAAAGAAAATGCAAGCAAACAAAGTGATAAATTGCTCAAATATCAATGTGCTGTAATATTAAACTTCTAATTTCATTGGCACTTTATTTAGAGAAAAAAGAAAATAAAATTTGCCTATTTAATGGGATATATTGACTCTGAGGGAGACTATAAATTTCAGACATTTAATTTTAAATTAAAATAATGAAAACAAAATGAACTTTTTTTTCTAGAAAGGAAGGCCACTTTAAATAAAACAAAAGTGTCTATGTAAAAATGGATTATGAATGAATAAGTCATAAAAGGTGGAAGGTCAATAGAGTGCTTCAATGCCAATATTTTCAATATATGACTGTAAAATGTACATTAGATATTTGTAAACAAGAACTTCAGTTCTTCAGAAATAAAATTTGAATGTATTGGGTTTTCCCTTTATTTATATCCATCATTCACAGCAAGAAATGATCCTCTGCCACACACACTCACAAACTTTTCCTCAGGGCACATTTGACAATATCTAGGTTTGTTTATCATAACTGGTGGGAGAGCTAGGAGGTTGAGTAGAGGCCAGGGGTATCTGTTCAGTATAGGCCACATATATTGTGGAGCAACATAGAGGACAGCCCCTCTCTTACCCCCAACAAAGAATTATCCTGCCCCCTTTATTACTTGTGGAGAAGTGGAGACAAGATGGTTGATATTTAGACGATTGTATATCACAACTCACTTCCACTGAAATATGAATCTTGGTACATAAATTTATTGAATTTTATAATTAGAGTAAAGGAAGAAAGGAGAAGCTATTGTGATTTTTGAATTAATGAAAACTTATGTAAATAAAAATGCTGCAATAATGACAGGGATCCAACTGCAAAACTGTATTATTCTCAAATTGCATTAAATCCTTTTGGTTGATTACAACTATGACTGCAATTTACTTTGTCACTCTCCCTTAAATGGAATCAAGACAACAAATTTCATAGGCCAAACTAAAGATATTCTATCAAGTCTAGAATTGGATAAAGCACACTTCTAGGGGCGTTAAAATAAAAATAATAAAATGAGGCATAAGTGAATATATCATATTCACTTATTTAAAAATAAATAAGAATAAAATACCTTAGTTTTGGATTAGACTAATCATGAAGTTCTCGATTGTATGATTATTTAGCAATACTCTGGTTATACATGTTTAGACAAATATATTAATGGGTAATCTAATAATCTAAATTACAAAAATATTATAAGAGTAATAAAAGTTTACTGTAAAAAATAGAAAATATAAAATCTGCATAAGTTGAAGAGAGAAAGTCTCCATAATTTTAATGATACTTTATAAAGTAATTCTCTCCCCTTTTAAAATCTTGAAATGAGATGGTCCTTAGCATTATTAAGAAAAGATAAATAGACCAGAGGGACTGATGAAAACTGTGATCAGTGTGAGCAGATGAGGGCATGTAGATGCAGCTTTTAAGAGCAGAATTTAAGTGGGGGTGAGAAACCACTGAAAGAAGTGAAACAATAAAACTTGGTTGTAAAAACATCACACTGGCCAGTTGCAGTAGCATACCCCTCTAATCCTAGAGGCACCAGAGGCTAAGACAGGAGGATAACAAGTTCAAAGCCAGATTCAGCAAACAGTGAGGTGCTAAGCAACTCAGTGAGACTCTATCTTTAAATAAAATACAAAATAGGGCTGGGGCTGGGGCTCAGTGGTCAAGTGTCTCTGGATTCAATCCCTGGTACCAAAAACAAACAAACAAACAAACAACAACAACAAAACAAACAAAAAAACCCAAAACAGCATACTCCTTGGTTTTGTATAAGTAAAAAGGGAGGTGTCATGGTTTAGATATTAGGTATCCCCTGTAAGCTCATGTATGAGACAATGCAAAAAGATTTAGAGGTGAAATGATTGGATTTGAGGTTATGAGAGCCTTGCACCAATCAGTGAATTAATCCCTTAACAGGGATTAACTAAGTGGTAACTGTAGACAGGTAGAGTGTGGCTGGAGGAGGTGGGTCACAGGGGGAGTGCCTTTGGGGTATATATTTGGTGATCTGAGTTTCTCTGCTTTCTGATCATCATGTGAGCTGCTTCCCTTCACCACACTCTTCTACCATTATGTTCTGCCTCACCTGGAGCCCTAAGGAATGGAGCCTGCTGTCTGTGGACTGAGACCTCTAAAATCATGAGGCCCCAAATAAACTTTTCCTCCTCTAACTATGCTTTTTAGGTGTTTTGGTGATAAAGGTGACTGAAACAGGAGGACATAAATTGGATCTGTGAAAACAATAAAGAAGTTTTTGAAATTGCCTCATAAGGCATGGGAGTGACCTGCATTACGTTTACCTGGGAAAGCAGAATAGTAGAATCATTCATGTAATTTGGTAGCAGAGCCAGTAGGCATTGTTTATAGCCAGGTTGATCAGAGAGAGAGAAAAGATGTCAGAAGCTACAAATGAATATATTTCAGCAATTAATTACTTATTAAACTACTTTCCTGATGAAAATTATTTTTCATAAACCTTCTTATGTATCTTCCATAATCTATTTAGTGTAAATGCTTATAGCTTAAAGTATTGAATTTCAGATATGTACATCTTATAGACTTTTCATAGAGCATGTATCATGCTCCTTTTAAAAATAATTAGAGTTATATAAGTATGTGTTATAAGTTTTATTCACATTACTCTTTTTTGTTATTCTATGACAACTTGCTTGGGGAAAAAATGAATGAAAATACAGGCCCAGCAGTGTAACAAAATATCATTTTCCTAAATACTCAGTAATTTGTCTGTTATTTTCTTCTACCCATTTTTTTTTTACAAGAGTGCATCATTTGGTGATGCTATAGTTTCACATACATATTGGTATTTTGTTTGTTCTCTACTTAATTGCATATCAATGTCACTGGTTTCTATTTTTATCAAAGGTTGATCAGTACTTTTCATGCTCTGGTCTGAATGTTTGTGTACCCTCAAAATTCTTATGTCAATATCCTAATTTAGAAGGAACCCTTGTAGGAAGTGGTATAGTCCTGAAGGTGGAGGCCTAATGATGGTACTTGTGCCTTTACAAAAGAAGCTCTAAGGAATTGTCTTGCCCCTTTTACCATGCAAGGATGTAATAGGAAACTGTCACCTGTGAACAAGAATATGTCTTCTCTAGACACTGAATCTTCTTTCGACTATATCTTGTACTTCTCAGGCTGTAGAACTGTGATAAATAAATTTCTGCTGTTTATAAGCTATTCAGTTAATGATATTTTTATAGTAGCTTAAACAAAGAAATATTATATACAAATCAATTTAACTTTTTTAGTATATATTATATGTCTTCTAAGTTTTCCTTAAATTTAGATTTTTCATTTACCTTTTGCAAGTAAAATTGTATTATTTATTATCTAGAAGATCAACTGAATTTATTTATAATGAATAATACATTTATTTTATATTACAAAATATCTCATCTCAAAAAACAAGTACTTTTGAAATATATTTTCTTCAATGTGTTTTTGCATTTATTTGTGTTTTTGATCAGTGTTTTTGCACTCTCTTGATGATTTCTATATAAGCTTAAGCCTTTATTCATCTAACTAGCTCATAAATATTTATTAATAATCAAATAAATACTAGGCACTACTTTAGTGATCAGATGGAAAAAGTGTACAAAAATAAAATACTGTAATTTCTCATGAAATTTTGTCTAATTGGAAGAAATACCTATGTAGTCTCTAAAAATGTAAAGAAAAATTTCAAAAGTTATACAAGTTATAAAGAAGAATTGAGCCAGGTATGGTAGCACATGCCCATGATCTCAGAAAGTTAGGAGGCTAAGGCAGAAGGATTACACATTCCAGGCTACCCAGTGCAACATAATGAGGTCCTAAGCAATTTTTAAAAACCTTCTTCAAAATAAAAAGTTCAATAATAAAGCATCCCAAGGTCCAATCTCCAGTATCAAAGAAAGAAGAAGAAGAGAAAGAAGACAAAGATCACAAGGATACAAAAGATAGGTTAAACTTTCAAGAGAAGGCATTTCTAGAAAAACACAAGCAAGCTAAAAGCTGATGATGTGTATGAATTAACCAGATGTTTGCATTAAAGTACATTTTAACATGGAAAAATATTCATTCACACTAATATTGGAAAGAAATACTTACTGTTTAAGAAATTAAAATAATTCCAATTACTTAACGGGTGAATGTTTTAGAACTTTTAAGCTGCTATAACAAAATATCACAAATTAGGTAGCTTATAAAACAAATTTATTTCTCACTATCCTGCAGGCTGAGAAAATGAAAATAAAGGTCAAATTGAGATTGAATGTTATTGAGAGGCTGCCCTGGAGTCATAGACAGTGCTTTCTCATTGTGCTTTCACATGACATAGAGGGTCCATTTTAATACAGGCACTAATTCAACTTATGAGTTAGGTCCTACCCTGTTATTACTTCATCAATCCTAAATCCTGTCTCCTAATACTATCACATTGGGAGTTGAAATACATGCATATGAATTTTTAGGGGCAGGGAATTTTTCAGACGGTGGCAGCAATGTAGTAATTTAAAACCACTTTTCTTTCAAATAGTATTTTTTTCAGAACTGATGATTTGATAATCTTGTATCTCCTTTGTAGGATACAACAATTTTCATATTTATGTATGTATCTTAAAATACAGATATTGTATTCTGTCATTTCATGAATATCAGATAGTTTTAATCACTTAGAGCTTACAATATTATAAACATAAACTTCTGATTAATAACATTTTAAAATTATGCAAATGAGAGAACAATTTCTAAATTCTTATAATTTTTGCAATATGAAGGATTATTTATTTCTAAGTATCTGATGATGAATATTTACTTCATGATTAATGGTGTGTCCTAAATTATAATGAGAACACAGAAACCAGTAAAGTCAAAGAAACATACACTATGTTTTGAATAGCTCTCAAGTGAAGTTTTTTTTTTACTTGTGCTTAAAATAATGATAATAAAACTAAAAATACCAATATTTTAGAGTGCTTGTTCATTATGACCCACTTTGTGAGAACCATTGTGTGCATATCAATTAATCTTCACAGATTCAACAAGACAAACATAATTTCACTCATTTTGTTAATAACAAACTTAAGGCTCAGTGACCAATCTATAGCCATATGTCACAAATAAGTGTTGTATCAATGATTCCAAAAGTCCAGGACCACTCTTGTTTCTAATGCCACATGCCTAACACCAGTGCTAACCAGTCCTTTTTCTGTGTCCTCAGGAGATTGGTCCCCTGTGGATTCCAAAATATGTGGATACTGAAGTCCCTTATAAAAGATGTGGTATCATTTACATGTAACCTAAAGTACACACTTGTATATTATAAGTAATCACTAAGTTACTTACAATACCCAATACAATACAAAATCTATCCAAATAATTTTTACACTGTATTGTTTAGAGACCATGAATGAGAAAAATCTGTACATGTTCACTACAGAAAATTTTTTTCAAATATTTTCCATCGTGATTGGCTGTTTCCTACAATTATATTACAGTAGAGGGTTAAATTGAGTTTAGAGAATTAAGTTAAATCTCTAAATTTCTCTAAATTTCCTAGTTTTTTTATATACTTTAGTACTCAAAACCATGTAATTTATATCAGAAAAAAAAATCTGTGGTTAAAAAAGTCAAAATATCCATATTCCCCCACCACATAAAAAGGCAATATAGAAAAAAGATTAAGCTCTGAACCATTTGATTTACTTGGCCTAGAATGCAGAAACATTTCATGTTAAGAATTATGTCTGGCAGCATTAACAGGATGGGTATTTATCTTAGATCCTTGAATCGTGTTTGAGTAGTGAATAGTAGTTCTGAAAGGCATGTTATTCCTCTCATCATAGATTTTTATCCTACATCTCCAGTTGGAAAGCATAAGAATTTAGGATTATCATTCTCAAAAATACCCATTTATATATACCGGCACCTACCATCTCCCTTTGCAACACAGCAAACTGAAACTAAATCACAGCTTTTAAGCTGAAAAAATTGTGGTTAGTAATGAACATTTTTTTCCTGCAAGTATAGAGTATTCAAATAATGAATACATATGTGGAATTACCAGATTTTAATATCTCACATGAAAACTGTTGCAGAGAGAATGCTGTGTAGTTTAAGAGCCCTCAGGGGTGAATAATTTTAAATCAATGACATTGGATATTATGCTTTTGAAATACAGCCTCTCACAGGAGTTTCCCAGCAACTCTGGTAAACATTCTGCCATCTGTGTAATTGCTCTATGTGTTTTCATTCCTTTAACTTAAAAGGCAGATTTTTTTTTTGAAACAGACAATATTAGAGACAGATTATTCTGAACAAAATTGACAAAATTTATCTGAAATTTGTGTATCAGATTAACTGTTATACTGATTCTTTCTTTAGCTAAAACACATTGTGGTTGAGTGCATGTGTTAGAGAAATACACTCCACAGTGTAATTCAGGTACCAGGGACCTTCTGTCTCAAGATTCCAAGACTCAAATGAGCCTTAGTGTGATCTGTGTCTTGCACGAGGAAGGACACTGAAGGCTGTGGTGTACCTCCCTTTCAAGACTGAAGTTCCTTCAGTTGACAGGAGTGCTGGTCATTGAAGACACAAAGCTAAGTGCTCTTTGGTAAAAGAAAAAAAAAATTGATGCAAAGGTCCAACCAATGACTGACCAGTGAGAGTGTTTAAGTCCTATGCCACTTTCTCAGACGTCACCTCTGAAATGTCATTCCCACTTAAGAGTTCAGTGTGGAACTGGCTGAGGTCTCTGTGTACAGATAACATTTTTTTTTCTCCAGAGAGAAGAAAACTCCTTTCTGCCCATTCTGATTTCTTCACTCATTTATAAGAATTATTATGTGTTATTGTTCCTGACAGTTTTTCCAAATACATCACCTGTATACAAACCTGTCTGTCAGGTTGGAGAAAGAAGAAGGAGAAATGTTGATTCTTATAATGCTGTGGCCTAGAAGTCACACAGACTCCCTTCATTCACATTAATTAGAACCAGTCACAGGACCAGTGGTAAACATGCCAGGTCCCTGGAGCACCTCTACAAAAGGCAAGAAATGCAAACCACAGCCACATTTGTCTTAGCTCTGGCTGGTTATACTCATGTACCATGGACTGGTCGACTTTGAAAAACACCATTTCTTTCTCACAGCTCTGGAGACAGGAAATCTGAGATTAGAGTGCCTCCAAGGTCAATTTCAGGGCAAGCCTCCTACCTGTTTGGCAGTTGGTTGCTGTCTTGGTGCATCTCACATGGTTGACAAAGAAGGCTCTAGTGTCTCCCCTTCTTCTTATAAGGGCACTAATCTTATCATGAAGCTTTACACCCATAGCCTCATCTAAACCTAATCACTTCCCAAGACCAGTCTCCTAATACTATCACATCAGGGGTTAGGGCTTCCGTGTCTGAAACTTTCAGTTCATAGCAATATGTGAATGGTAGAAAGGCTCCATTCCCTGGGGCTACAGGTGAGGCAGAACATCATAGAGAAAGAAGGTGGTGGAGGGAAGTGGATCACATGATTATCAGAAAGCAGAGAGAGAGAGAGACTCCACCTGCCAGGTACAAAATATATACTGCAAAGTCCTGACCCCAGTGAACCACCTCCTCCAGCCACGCCCTGCTCACTTTCAGTTACCACTAAGTTAATCCCCATCACAGGAATAATTCACCAATTGGGATAAGGATCTCATAACCAAGTCATTTTACCTCTAAACCTTCTTGCATTGTCTCACACATGAGCTTTTGGGGGACACCTCACATCCAAATCATTACACATGGTATGTACTCAGTATAAAGCGGAAGAGTGAAAGTATGCGTAAATCAATAAATCATTGTGGTTTAGATCTAAAATGTTCCCCAAAAGTTTAAGTGTTAAAAGTATGGCCCCCAATGCTTCGATGTTCAGAGATGAAGATTTTATGCCATGATTGAACCATGAGGAATTTGATCTCATCCATCAGATGGATGAATCCATCAATAGCTGAATGAACTACTGGGAGGTGGGGTATAGTTGGAGGGAACAAGTCACTATAGGTGTCCTGTGGAAAGTTTTATCTTGTACCCACCCCCTTCCTTTAACCTTCTTACCTGTCCTCTCTAATCACCCTGCCCTCTCTCCTCTCTCTCTCTGCTTCCCAGTTGGCTACCATAAAATGAACATCCTTCCTCTGCTATGCCCTTTCACTGTGATGTTCTGACTCCCCAAAGCTTGACTGACCTTGGACTGAAATATCTGAAACAGTGAATAAAGTAAGCAATTTTTCCCCCTAAGTTTTTCTTTTCAGGTGTTTTAGTCACAGTAATAAAAACCTGTCTAACAAATAAAACTATAAACACATACATCTATTGAAGATTGAACAGGCACATTCATGAGCTTCTGTAATTTGATTGTCTTGCTAGAGTCAAGTTTAGATTATTCAATAGGAAGTATTTTATTACACATGAACATCTGTAGAAAGGGTAGCAAGTGGTTACAAATTTAGTCTGAAGAAATTTTTAGAAAGGCCAATGAGTTATACATCAAAAATCATATAGATTAACCAACTCTCATGAAAAGAAAAAGTCCAAACAGGGACACTTGGAAATTAATTGTATTCCTGCAACTACAAAAGGCATAGAGCCAATGGAATAAGTTATTCATCAAACACCTGTCAGTTACTTTTTCTTCATATCAGAGTGAATCTTGCAGATAGAGTCTCCAACCTTCAACAATTTGTATTTTACTGGTGATAAATATGTGATAAAAATGCATTGCACCTCAGATATTATGATAAATAAAGCAAATAGAGCAAGAAATATATTCACTTATATATATGTTCTTAATCATATAATCATTAAACTTACATACGAAGAGGTGACATTTGACCAGAGAACTGAGGGAAGTAAGAGATAGAGTAATTTGGGTTATCTGGAGAAAGAGAGAATAATGAACACAAAGGTCTGAGTTGAGAACATGCTGGGTATATTCAGGGAATGGAAAGACTTGAGGTAGTGCGGATAGAGTCCTGTGGAAACTGGAATTCACAGCCTCATCACAGCAACAAGATTGTAAGCCAAAAGAAAATGGCAAAGGCAAATACAAGTACCTTTTCCTGCTCTCACTACAAAACATGATCCTAGCAAAACATTAGAAAGGTCCTATACTCAAGCATTGAATTGTTTTTATTAAGATCTCTCAACCATGCACAGCTACCTACACTATACAAAATTTAGCTCATGATTTTGAAATGCTGGAACACATTTAATGACTCCACTTTTAACTATTTATTTTGAACATTGTTTTAATGTCAAACTTCGCTTTTGCTACACTGTCTGCAAATAACATGACAAAGTTCTTTTGACTCTGTATTGAACTTTGAAAACTTTGAAAATGTTTGTGTATATAAGAAATGTTCAAATACATTGATTAAAGTTGAATATACCTACACTTAGAATAAGAATGTGGACATTGAGGAGAAATGATTTGTACATGTTTGAGGAAGAAAGAAATTTATAAATCTGAAATATTGAGACAAAATGATTTATTCATTACTTAACCAAAATAGTAAATTTAACTTAAAAATAATCTATTACAAATTCAAGCTGCATATCAATAGATAGCAAACATAACAAAATATAAAATTGTGTTCCAAGAGAAGAAAAATCAAATACTGAGATTATAAAATCAAAGAAAGCAAGCTCTTTAACATAAAGTCAAATACAGCATATATATAATGCCATTCTCGTTAAAAAAATTTAATAAAGAATATCAACATTTTTTGTCCCCTTTCAAAGATTTAATATAAAATAATAATAATACTCATAATAAATTTATGGAGCATCTGCTTCATTGATCATTTTTTTCCTTCTTCAAAATGTCTATCTTTATTTCCCCAATCACTTACATGAAAAACTCAGGGGAAACACCATTAAACAAATAACATCTACTTCATAAAATTAATGGAAACAAATGAAATACATATCGATAGATTAATGAAGTAAAATACAAAACTTGGCAATGTAATCCAGTATTTCCTTCACATATATATTTGCAGCAGATAATAAAAGACAATAAAACATTATCATTTGAATTATTAATATCATATAAAAAACTTTGATGTGATTTTTAAAAATTATCTGATATCCATGAAAAATACCCCAAAGCCTGCATTTTAATAAACAAAAACAAAAACAGACCTTTTAAGAACTCAATGTGCACATTAGTATGTACAGAGAGCTGTGAAGCTAACACTTTGTTGTAAGAGAGAAGCTCTGGGAATACTCTTGAAGCTGCATTTGAATATCATGCACAACATGTTTACTTAGATTGATTTAATTGGCTTGGGAGTAGATAGATGGTAGAGGTAGGAGAGAACTAAATCTTTCCCCCTAACATCCTCCTAGGCAGTGCTGCTTGGTCAAGCACACAAATCAAGTTACCATTATGGTAATTTTGTTATGGTTTAGATACGAGGTGTCCCCAAATTCTCAAGTATGACATGTTGCAAAAATTTGCAGAGGTGAAATGATTGGGTTTGAGAGATAATTTAATCACCGAGATAATCTATTGATGTGGACTAACTGGATAGTAACTGTGACAAGTATTACTTGGAGGAGTAGGTCACTGGGGTTGTGATTTGGGGACTTATACCTTGTCCCTGGTGAATGGAGTTCTCTCTTTGCTTCCTTCTTGTCATCTCCTGATTTTCTTTTCTCTGCCATGCCTTTCTGCCATATTCTGCCTCACCTTGAGCCCAGAGTTATAAATTGACCATCTATAGACTGAGACCTCTGAACTCATGAGTCAAATAAACATCTTCTCTAATTGTTCTTATCAGGTCTTTTGTGACAGTGATGAAAAAGTTGGCTAAAACAGGTATTATGCAGAATATATTTAAAATAAAGAGATGACAAAAAAAGGAAAACAACACAGTAGTTACTGTCAGACATGGTGGTAACTACTGCAAAAAAGCAGTGACAGTCAATGACCAGCTCTCACTGAGCCTGTCAGAAAGTTCTGGAAGGAACTACACTTCTTCTGAGATCATCACAAATGAAGAGGGGACACAGCGCTTTACTTTTGACAGAATGAACTCGATCTACCACCCCCCATCAGAAAGTTGAAGGTGAATACTCACTTGACCTTCATGGTACACTTCCAAAAGGGGAAATACCTACAGAGAAAGATTAGACAGGATTCAGAGGTTCAAAAACACAATATTCAAAATGCCCTATATATGACTCATTAGACCAAGGATGAGAAATATCAAAATATGAATAAGAAAATAGAATAACAAATGGCACCATGGGGATAAATCAGATGTTGAAATAATCTGACAAGTATTTTAAATCAGTCATCCTGAAAATAATCACCTGAATTCTGAATCCTAGTGACTTGGTAAGATGAGGTGTGAGGATTACAAGCTTAAGGCCAGTATCAATTTGGCAACTTATCAAGACCCTGTCTCAAAATTTTAAAATGTAAATAAATACAAAATGAATAAATAATAAGAAGGACTGAGGGTGTAACTCAGTGGTAAAAACACCCCTGGGTTCAATTCACAAAAAAAAAAAAACCAAAAATCTAATTTCTTCTCTTCACATTAGCAACTTTGGATGAGGTATAGAATTTCAAAATAACATGAAAATTACTAAATTGAGTAAATTCATAAAGTACAACAACTTCAAACTAAATGGTCCTGGGTTGTTAGGGAAGTCTTTAAAAAATACACACACACACACACACACACACACACACACACATATATATATATATATATGTTTTCTGATTTTTCTGTTATTTATTCTTATGTTTTTGTTTGCTTACTATGCTGTACATATTTTAACGTACATAGACTATTATTCTGATCTTTTATTGGGTTTCTGAGTTCATTGCTTTGTACAAATTTCTTGTAGATAATTAATAGGTATTAAAATATTTCTATGTAGTATATTACTGTTCACTGATACTTACGTTTACCAATTCAAATGGAGTATGCACAACTTACTTCCATTTAGGTCCCTTTACCCTCTCCACCTGTAAGATGCAATTGTCTAAGATATTTTTCTACATATTTTGAGTACCCCATTGCATTATATTATTTTGCTTCAACCTTCAAATGTAGTTTAGGGAAATCACGAGAAGTAGAATATTCTTTTATATATATAATAAAGATATATCTATATATAGATTATATATGTAATATATATCTTTATTTTTAATATAATATAATATATAATGATATATATAATATATATCTTTATTTTCACACATTCTGGTTATCTTTTTCTTTTCTGAGTTTCTAAGCTGCTATAGTTTGGACTCCACAGAAGCCCCTTTGTTAAAGGCTTAGTCCCAGCCCATGTCACTCTTGGGATGCTGTGAAGTATTTAAGAAATGGGGCCAACTAGGAAGAAGTTAGGTTCTCATGCTCCTAAAGGAAGCACTAGGACCTCAGCCTCTTCTTCTGTGTTTTAATTCCTGACAATAATAAAGTAAGAAACTTCCTCTGTCATGCACACTGAGGATATTATATTGTTTCACCTCAGGTCCAAAATCAATAGGTCAACCAAGCATGAATTATAGACTAGAATGTACAAAACTGTGAGCCAAAATAAAACTTTCTTTTTTGTAAAGTTGATTATCTCAGGTATTTTTAATAGTAATAGAAAGCGGACTGGCACAGAAGCAGTCTTTTTTTGTTTTTAAGGTTTTTTTTTACCATTTGATCTCTACATAGATAATTATTTTAGCCATTCTCATGGTTAGTTTTGCTAATAACATTCTTTTATTAGCAAAACTAATAAAAGACTCTATTACTTGGAGAATATTTTCTCTGCATACATGATCTGCTGTTGAAATTCTTTTTTCTTCCACTTTTGAAAACAATTGTGTCATGTCTTTCTGCCTCTACAATTTTGGATGAGAAACCTCTTTTCATTCAAATTTGCATTTCTCTATTAGTAATGAATTATTTCTCTCTGGATGCTTTCTGATTTTTCTTCATCTTGAGCCATCAGAAACTTGATTATGATGTTTCTTGTTGTATAATTCTTTTGTAGATCTGTAGCTTTTTACCATTATTGCATGAAGCTTTCAGCCATTATTTCTTTGAATGCTTTTTGAACTTAATTCTATTTCATCTGGGACATGGATGATATAATTGTTACTCTTTTGTTTCTGTCATAGAAATCCCTGAAACTCTGTTGTTTTCCCTTTGTCTTTAATTTTCATTTTTGGTTCTTTTTAAAAATATATTTCATTTCTTGTCTATGATTTTTGCTTCTTTGTTTCAGAAAATTTGTAGTGTTTTAATCATTTTCTTGATAACTGATTTAAAATACTTGTCAGATTATTTCAACATCTGATTTATTCCCATAGTGCCATTTGTTATTCTATTTTCTTATTCATATTTTGATATTTCTCATCCTTGGTCTAATGAGTGATATATAAGACATTTTGAATATTGTGTTTTGAACCTCTGAATCCTGTCTAATCTTTCTCAGTAGGTATTTCCCCTTTTGGAAGTGTACTATGAAGGTCAAGTAGGTATTCACCTTCAGCTTTCTGATGGAGAGAAGTAGATCACCTTCATTCTGTCAAAAGTAAAGCACTGTGTCCTCTCCTCATTTGTGATGTTCTTAGAAGAAATATAGCTCCCTCTAGAACTTTCTGACACACTCAGTGGGAGCTGGTCATTGACTGTCACTGCTTTATTGCAGCTGGTTTGAGGTAAAAATCTCAGCTTCTCAATGGGCCCATTGATACCACAGTAAATGGAAGTATAGGGTCAACTACCCCAACTTCTATTGTTCCCAATTATTGGTTGATAGAAGTAGAGACTCAGATCCTTATTGATTCTAAAAATGCCAGAGGACAGAGAGGATTGGAGAGGCAGCTGGTCTTGTTTGTCTTTCATCCTTTAATCTCATCTCTGTTCAGCTGGATATAGAAGTTCATTTTGCCACTGAGCCATATTAATACCATGGTGGACAGGCAACAAAGTGCTTATTAACCCCAATTTACTCTACCTTGTTCAATCTCATTGATGACAGGAATACATGACAGATGCCCACCTTCTTAACAGACCACAATAAAACTCCCTGGTTGTGGGAAACAAATGTGTCACCTACATTTTTCATGTAAGAAGAAAAAAAAAGAAGAAAAAAATCTAAGCTTTTTTCTTTCCCACTAAAACTATCTTGGCAGGGAAATTGAATTACTACTACCTATTCCCCTGGCAGGAAATGGAAAGTAAGCTCTGAGCTCAGCTAGTTGATACCACCAGAAGGGGGAATTGGAGTACCTTTGTGTACTTTCACATGGCTTGGAAGATACAGTGGAAAATAAATAACTCTCTACTATGCCCTGCAGAAATTAGGTGGAAGAAGGAGGGACTTGTGGTTTTTCAGTTGATGTTTGGCTGTTGAAATATGAGCTGTGCAGAAAAGGTTTTCTGTTGTCATGACAAATATTACCTTGTTTTTTGGCAGGGAAAACATGTTTAACTTAAGTTTGTTTTTTGTTTGTTTGTTTGTGTTTTTTTTGTCTTTGTTGCCAATTTGGGTTGGAAATTTCTGCAATTCAGGGTGTATGGAGTAAAACAACGAAAACAAAAAACTCATTGCTGCGTTTTTACTTAAGTTCCACAGTTTCTAAATAATTTGTCTTCTTCTTTCTATCTTCAAGGTTTTTCTATACTTGTTTGTTGTGTCATGTTCAGGGATTTTTAATTATGAGAAGGATCTGAATGGAATTTGATCATTCTATTCTCCTAAAATTTCATTTTTGTTAAACAACTCCTCATTAAACAATCATATTAAATGAAGAGGAATTTGTAGAGTCAATATCATAGATGACATTCACTGGGACAGGGCAAATATGAAGAAATAAAGGGGATAAATATATATGTTCCAGGATTTCTTTTGGACTGTCTTGGAGACAGGATAGGGAAGTGACACAGAAGGCTTTAGAAATAAGTAGGATCCATATCATTAAAAGCTTTATGAGGTCAGGTAAGAATTTTGATTTTTTTTACTTTGTGGATAAAAATCACTGAAGTGTTTTTGTTTCAATGTAGTCAAGTGGCAAAATATCTGATAGTAAGATACCAGGGGATGATGGTGAAAATAAATGAAATAGAATAAGTTTAAGGAGCATTTAAGGGTGGGAACTGAGGTTTTGGTGTAAAGGTCTAGAAAAGTAAATTTGGGAAGTCAGAGAGGGGAAGTGCTATGGTTAACTTCATTGTTTCTTCCTTAGAATATTTGGTTGAATATCAGTTCCATTTTCTCTTAAAAAATACAGAAATAATGAATGAAGAGATTAGTAAGGAAGAAATTAAGTACAGTTTGGACTAAGTAAGCTTAAGGCATTTTCAGGTATCTACAAAGAGAATTTCCAGTAGCAGCAAGCAGTTGAACATAAATATGAAAGTCAGAAGAGAAATATAGATAGCCATCAGAATCTACTTTGAAGTTCAAGTACTGCATATGGATAAAATGGTAACAAGAATACATACAAAAAAGCAAAACAAAACAAACTGTGTTATATATGCATATACACATATATGTATATATATGTGTGTGTATATATATGTATATATACATATATATGTAAAATGAACAAAAATGTCAAGAATTTATATAGGCAGATAAGGAAGAACAATTCAGCAAAAGTGAAAACTGATAATGAAGAACTAGTTAGAAGATTACACAAGTGATACCAAGGACATCACAATAGAAGTGTGGCCACAATAGGAGAGTGGTCAAGGGTGTCATGTAGGGGAGTCTGGCTTGCTTCATTTCTAACATCCCTAAAGAATAGCTCTCCTGAAAGTCCATTCTGGCCACATGTCAAGTGCCAGGCTTGTAGGTGACAGAAGGCTGTTACAGCTGATACAGGCTCCACAGAGGTTTACGTTCTTTTGATTTTCCCATTGCTTTTCATTGAAATCTTCTTTTTGTTTGATTTTGATTAATTTAAAAATGTATCATACAGGCCAGGTGTGATAGCACATGCCTGTAATCCCAGCAGCTTGGGAGACTGAGGCAGGAGGATCTCGAGTTCAAAGCCAGCCTCAGCAAAAGTGAGGTACTAAGTAACTCAGTGAGACCCTGTCTCTAAATATAATACAAAATAAGGCTGAGGATGTAGCTCAGTGGTAGAGTGCCATGAAGTTCAGTTTCTGGTACCAAAAAAAAAAAAAAAAAAAAAAGCATCATATATCCTGATGTACAAGGGTTTTTTTGTTGTTGTTGTTTGTTTGTTTGTTTATCCTGTGTTTTTGTTTGTGTTTTTGTCTTTGGTTTTCTGTTTGGTTTGGTTTTGTTTTTCAGTACTGGAGATTGAACCCAGGGAGCATTATCACTGAATTCCACACCAGCCCTTTCTATTTTTTTTTTTTTTAATTTTGAGACAGAGCCTCACTAAGATGTTAAGGATATTGATAAGTTGCTGAGGCTGTCCTTGAACTGCAAACCTCCTGTCTCAGCCTTTTGAGTAACTGGGCTTACAGGTGTGCACCACCATGTCCAGACTGATGTAAAAGTTTTATTAAAGATAAAAACAAAATAGGCAATTGAGAATAAGAAAGGTCAGCCAATAATTAATTAATATATATTGAAAAGCGAATATTAATATGTGATTTTTCAGAGGTTTGAATAACTGCCTAGAATGATAGTGATGTCACTGACAATGCAATAAAATGTGTTTCAGAATAAATTCAAAATGCTAGTTTGGTCTTCATGGTATATAATCATACAAGTGCCTGGCTCTTTGACCTTCATTTTGAAGAGGTACTTAACTTACAGTTTAAGAACTAATAGTATTTAAAAAATAATCATGGAAAACTTACATATTACATATAGTTTTAAACTTATACTTATTTTGTAGGTTATTTTCTAGTTTAATGATACTTTTACATATGAATTCAGCTGAAGAGCTTATTTAAATAAGAATATGATTTGGTAAGTCAAGGTGAAACCTGATAGTCTGCAATTCTATAAGCTCTCAGGGAATATTTATGCTTCTGGTATAAGGATTATATTTTAAGTGACAAGGATAGGGAAACATGAAACCTCAGTAATTTTTTTTTAATTTAATATTTATATACATTCAACATGGTGCTAGTATTTCATGGAAACCATGGAAGTATGCATTGCACATATAGTATTAGTGTGTACATATATGAACAGAGTTAGATATTAAAAATTCTTTTTGTTTGATATCCTATATATCAATAAACCATTTGGAATTTGGACATGTTATTTAACACATGTGTAATCATTCTTATATATAACTCAAGCCATCTTTCCTACTGTCTCTGGACAAAATCTTCAGTGTTTCTTCAGTGGCTTTAATGCCTTTAACAACCACACATTCCTTAGCCCCAGTTTTACTCACAGTTTTCTGGCCAAACTGCAACTGAAACCTTGGTTCTTTTCCTCAAGTCCGATCTAAAATAAGGCCATGGTTTTGAGAAGGGGAAAAAATATATTTCTTTGCTGGCAAAGGAGAAGCATAGTGGACTCCTGTCCCAGAAGTTATGATTCTGCTCTCAAGGGGAACAAGATTTTTTTTTTTTAAGATGTGATTCAAATGTTATATTCTGTGTGTTCCCTGTGAGAGCTGTAATTCACTTGTTAATTTTAGAGATAGTCAATTTGAGATCTTCTGGTGCTTTCCCCAAAGGTTAAATGACTTCTTTCCTATAATGGGTGTGTGCTAGAGAAAAGAGAACTCTTCCTAGGATGGAGAAGAAGGGCAATACTATTTCTATTTAGGATAGGTGAAAAAAGTAATCATGTTTCCCCTGAGATTAGGGAATTGGAGAGATTAGGAAAGAGGAGGGAGACCTGAAGAGAAAGAAACATAATTTTAAAAATAAATTGCACTGGCAAAGAAACAAAGGCTATATTTAAGCATAAACTAGAGCACTGTTACAAAACTGCAGGTTTCTAAAATCTTTCTCCATTGTTTTCTGTTCCTGATTAGCACATTAAACTTGGCTAAAAGCCGCCAGCAATATCCATGCCATTGTCTGAAGGATATGCTGCATAGAAATTTTCCTCTGCCAGATTGAGAAGTCCATCACTTTTACGTTCAGTATCACAGAAAATCTCCAGACATGGACAAAAAATAGACAGTTTCATAGCCAGAACATAGCACAAATGACCTCTAGTGCAATTTCCAATAGTGTCCTTCTCCTTTGAAACCTCATGAGCTTGTCTTCTGAGCTCCCACCAGACTTGCCCATTAAGCTCCCTTGCAACAATCTAAAGCTTTTTCATCTTGCATTGCTAACCTATCCAAAATCCCTCCTAAAATTTTCAAAAAGCTGAAAAAGCTTCTGAACTACATGGTCAGATTGTCACAGCAATGGCCCTGATTCTAGTTACCAATTTCTGATTTAGTCAGCTTTTTTACTGCTATAAACAAAAGACCTGACAAGAACAATTAGAGGAGGAAAAGTTTATTTGGTGCTCATGCTTTCAAAAACCTTAGCCTTTACAGCTGATGTAGACAGCTGATTTCATTCTTTGGGGCCGTAGGAAAGGCAGAACATCATGGCAGAAGAGATTGCAGAGGAAAAAAGCTGGGAACATGGCCCCAAGAAGCAGAGAAAGAGCTGTGCTCACCACCAACAAAATACAATCCCCAAAGGCATGACTTCAAGGACCCAACTCCTCCATCTACACTCTACCTGCTTACAGTTATCATTCAGTTAATCCCTGTCGGGGGATTAATGCTCTAATAGGGTAAGACTCTTATAACTCAATCATTTCACCAGTAAACTTTCTTGCATGGTCTCACAAATGAGAATTTGGAGAATGCCTCCCATCTAAACCATAACACCATGTATAAAAGTTTGTTTTGCTCACTTGACTTTATATCCTACATACTAATCTGTCCTCTCCTTGATTTGCTTCTGATCACATGAAGAAGAGTCTCCATATATCTCTAGACCAAACCTTTTTCCCAATTAAATTACCCAAGCGTTTCATTGCCAGTTAAACTTCCTAAAGTTGAGCAAAAGCATTTTAAGTTTAAAACCTCCAAATTATGCATATTAAATGACTTTTCCAAACCTGATGAACCTTAGGTGATGCTATTTTAGTGAATAACAATAAAGTCTTGTTCCTCAAGCCAGAAATATTTCTTTCATACATTCATCCATCTGATTCTCATTCCTAAATTTCTCTTGAATCTTTTTATTTCTCAACAACATGACTTTAATTTCCATACCACATGTTTCTGGACAACTGCACAAGCCTCTCATTGTTAATTTACACTCAATCTATTTATCTGTCACTTTTTTTCTTTAGTGGTTAGGGAGATCCCTCTAATAAATATAATGTTGTCATTCCTTTGTTTACAACTTTTAATGGAGTTTATTCATTTCTGAAATGTGTAAAAATTTACAAAACATTCAACTCTATTTTTCTTCATTTTAAGTTTCTTCTGGTTCTGTAATCCAGCTTTCTTTTTATACATTCATTGAATTTTGTTGACTTAAATCTATAATACATAATTGGCCTGGTCTTCTTTATCAAAGTACCTATTCTTCACTCAAGATTTACATTACACATAGTTTCTTCTGGAAAAAGACTGTGATGTCCTATATTCCTTCTAATCAAGTATTATAGAGATACCAATAATGTTGTTATCTACTAGAAATTATTTGAAATCTAACACCTTGAGTACTGGTTCAAATCTACTGCAATAATATCTGCCTTTATTTTAGATTCAGGTGATTTGGTCTGTATAAAATTTGAATATTGTGGTTCTAAATTATTGAAATTATTGGCTAGATGCTTTTGTTATATCTTATTATGTACTTTTTTAGTAGATTCAAAGCTCTATCAGAGCATACATCAGATCTGTCTTTATGAGCAACTAAGCTTAATATTTAGCACAGTAGATGAACTTAATACATTTTTATTAAATAAATGCACGGCTAAAAAGATGAAAAGGAATAATCTGTTTGGAGCTTTATAATACAATCCAAACTTCATTTCCTTTTATTATTTATAAAATAAAATGGCCTACAAGTAGAAATGCATATTTCAAATAAATTTAACTAAATTTAATATGTCTGAAGCACATTTTTGAGAATTAAATCCTTTATATATTTGAATGTTTTATATTCATTAAGTGTAATTTAAGTGTAATTAAGTCATGAAAAAATCAATATTAAAATTATAGAAATATTATATGTGTACATACATGGATATGAAATAGTGCTTTTTCATTGTTTTGGGTTTGTCATTGCTATGGATTTTAAATGTTAGGTGTCATTTACTTTTCAACTTCTTTAGCACTATATATATTGATAAGTCATTTCTCTATCTCTAGCTTAATCTCTATCTCTATCTCTATCTCTCTGTGCTTCATCTCACGTACTCATACTTGCTTTTCTGAAAATAGAGTTCTGGCTGTATTAATCTTCCACTCTTCTTCCTCATGCCTGATCCTTTCACCCTTATCTTAACCCTTATCATTCTTTTCTAGTGTCTATTAAAATCACTTCTTATCAACATTGTCTGTATATATGCTTCTCTTTTTTCCTGCTATCATAGTGAGTTTTCTAAAGGAATCATTGCTCACCAACCATTCCCACATAAATATTTTCAAAAGATCCTTGAAATACACATAGGATATAGCACATGCCCTATTCTCATTATATTTAGACATATTCATCACTAGAGAAATTATTTGAATATACACATCAGACTGTTAATATGCATTTACTAATAGAGAAGTTAATGAGAATTAAGTGTAAGATGAAATTAGATGGAACAGAGGATAGGTAAAATTTTTACAAAAATATGTAAGACGATGAATCTGGAAATCAAAAGTTACTCATAAGGGGCTGGGGATGTGGCTCAAGCGGTAGCGCGCTCGCCTGGCATGCGTGCGGCCCGGGTTCGATCCTCAGCACCACATACCAACAAAGATGTTGTGTCCGCCGAGAACTAAAAAATAAATATTAAAAATTCTCTCTCTCTCTCTCCTCTCTCACTCTCTCTTAAAAAAAAAAGAAAAAAAAAGTTACTCATAAATTGAGAGGTTTATTTTTCTAATCAAAATTCACTGAGCATAAAGTGTTTACTATATACTATGTGCTATTGACAAGATATAAAAAATACTTTCATGATTTCCTTAAGTGAACAGATTTACTTGGAAGAAATATGGACTAGGTGTTCTCCAAAGAAGGTGACCAAGATTAAATGGTTTGACATTGGAGTAAAAGGAAACATATATTCTCTAGAAAGACTTAAAAATCTGACTGTGTTTTTAAATAATCAAACTTCAAATGACAATAAAAAAAGGAAAAACAAAGCAAATAATAAAATTACTTTGATTGATAAGAGAAGGTAGGTGTGAAACATTCTAACCCTTATGGAAAGTTATAGAATTTAGGACCAGACTGAATATCTATAAATATTAAAATCAACTTTTCTTGTTTCATTATGGAATCTGAAACAATCCAGATAATTAACAAAATATAGTCTCTCCTATTACCACTCATGGATTCTGACTTTATGCCAATCCTTGCATTAGGAATAAAAATCATTTGGTTTGCTAAATTTATAACCTTACATTGACCTTGGCCAGTATGTTATTTTACTAGTATTCAAAATTGTGTTGCCTTAACTCTGACATTATATAACTAATATCTTAATATTGCTGAAGCTCTAATACTGCACTTTGAAAAATATGTATTTTAATTATTAATGAACAATGAATTTGGCAAGACATGTACACTCCTTATCATAACCAGTCTACCTTACCACAAAATGGCCTGCATAATGATGAATATCAGGCATTATTTCCACAACTTTTCTTTTCAAACAAAAGCCTTCAGATTTTTTGTTATATGTATAAACCTACCTGATATGGCAAGTATATTTATTTTAAACAAAAAACATCTTTTCTTTCTGAGCTCTGTAGATTTACAGAGGATTCAGTTTCTCATTCTTGCTGATCTTACCTGAAGCTTCTTAATCAATGTCTTTGAGTTGATGGTAGAAGGAGATGCATAATTTTGCAGTTCCAATTACAGTGAAGATGCAGGTTATCAGGTTAAAAAGCTATTGACATGAGCCTAAAGCAGACACAGGATACTTGCTAGAATGAGCGTCATTTTAAGGCTTTACTGGTATGAAAGAACAGATGGACCTCACTCATTCTCTCTACATGTAGTATCTAGGCTTCTTTTCTCCACGTGTTCCTTATAGTTGATCTTTCCAGTTGACCTCTCCAGCAAAACAAAAGGACTCCCCAAATAGCAGCTCAGGGATTTTGTGACA
Source organism: Urocitellus parryii (assembly GCF_045843805.1). Taxonomy (NCBI): domain Eukaryota; kingdom Metazoa; phylum Chordata; class Mammalia; order Rodentia; family Sciuridae; genus Urocitellus; species Urocitellus parryii. The sequence continues at coordinate 119,281,972 of NC_135540.1, read as the reverse complement.
AGTTTTCAAACAGAAAGAAGAGTAAATCTGCCCGGGATTTGTCAGAATTTTCATTGTCACTATTCAGTTATTTAAGGCTATTGCAAGCTACCCTAGATTTAATTCTGGAATGTGCATTGATTCAGTGGGAATGATATATAGGAGATCAGTTATCATACTACTCATTTACTAAATCAATAATTGTTCCCTGACTTCTTTCACATTTACATGCAAATATTACCTGCCCTGAAAAGCAGTCATTGCCCACTCTAACTAGAATTGTTTCCCCTCCCCTACATGATTGCTTGATTTTCATCTCCATGTCCCACTGAAATATTTTCTCCATATGAGTGTATTTGTCTTGTCCATGCCTCAATACTCAGCCCCATGTCATTTATCTCCAATTTTGAAAATAGAAAAAATAATTTTAATTTCCTTAGAATAAAGGTATTAGTTTGTAATGCAAGAGTGCACTAAGGAAAACTTCTTAGTTGGATGACTGAATTTGACTGTAATAACAGATTGGCCTATGCAGTGATTTATATCTTGTTAGAATTATATCCATCGTGAATCATAAACATGACTTTTTGATTCACTTTATTATTATCTAATAAACAAGATCTTACTTGCCTGTGCTTAACAAACCCCTCCTTTAGATGCTGAAAGAGCCTGGTTTCTCTGTGTATTTGTACGTGTTAAAAGATTAACTCAAATTGAAGGAAAGACACCAAGAGACAGATTTAAAGGGAACAAGTGCCTTGGATGAATAGAAGTGGAAGAAAATGTGTAAAGGTATCTACACAAAGTGTATGTATAATGTCTCTGTGTGTCTGTGTACATTTGTAATATACAGGTGTGTTTGTATATGTGTGCATGTAAAGTTTTCTGAATAATTGTGAAAAGATCCTATCGATAAAAGAAAAACACTTATTTATAAGAACTATAAAAAACAGTAGAGCAAGAAAAGATCATTTTATCCCATGGAAAATGAATAAGTAGAGAAATAATTAAACAGAATAAAAAGCAAAGAAATGGGCAAACATGTATATAAAGATGAGCATATTTGTGAAGTTAGACTATGTACATTATTTGAAAGATATTTATAGCCAATGACTGTGTCCTTAACACTGCATTACTAGGAGACATAAATATTTTTCTAAAGATCAATGTTTAATTGATATACCACAGTTGGATTTTTGTATGTGTTTGTTCAGCCTAATTCATTTTAATTATTTGACAAAAGCTGTTCTTAGTTTGTATCAATTATCTAATACTGTCTTTGAATCAAAGTAGTATGGAGTACTATGTTTCATATTCTGACATTGTTTGGTATTTTAAAGAAAAAGATGTCATCATATATGTCACCTAAAGGATAACATGATATACAGCCCAATACAGTATATTCTAAAAATATTGCTATCAAATATACAAAATTTCTTACTTTTGTTGGTGTGGAAGCACTGGGAAATAAACCCAGGGCCCCGTGCAAAAAGTTCCCACTTTTTGACAAACCTTAGTCCAGAAAAAATATTGTTCCTTGAAACTTTTGTCAAATTCTCTAATATGAATCCAAATAACTAGATTGGAACTAGATTATATGCACATACATAAACATATTTTACACACATACCCAATCCCATGTACACATTTGTTTGTCGGTGATAATTTGCAGTTATTCATCATTTCACATTAAAAGTATGACCCTTAAATCATTCCTTGAGTTAACAGTAAGATCTAGTTATAATATTGATATCCATTATATTTCTACATAGGATTAAAATAGTTAAAACATTTGCATATATGTAATATGAAATATATCTAATTTAAGATATATTTTAAACAATTACATGATATTGGCTTTTTCATAATGTATTTGAAAAGCTCTATGTTCATTGCTGAAAGACAATAAGAGATCAAGAGTAAGGATGGACCAAAATTTAAAGAAGCTGCATTTCAAATTTATTTGAAATGACATTTAAAGATTGCATTAAATGTCCTTGAAAAAAAATTTGACCTATTCAGAGGCATATATTTTAAGGTAAAAAAAAGCTAACAATCAAATTCAATATTTGACTTAACACAAATTTGAAACTTTAAATAATCAAGAAACCCAAAACAAGGATAATTTTTTTCCCCGGGAATGCTTCTGTATGCCGACTCATACTGGGAAGCTTCTCCTATGCTCCCATTGTTATAGGGCTGAGATCTTCCAGGAAACTGAGGAAGCCCAAAGTTTTCTCTTTAAAACTTGATTTTGCAATCAAGTCAGAAAGATTTCAGACATGTCACTCAGAATAAACAGGTACGAGTTTGTTAAAGGGATAGGAAACAGGAAAGGGGACACTCTCAAGAGACAGAGTGGGTCCTCTCAGAGCAGTGGGGGAGAGTGGGCCTCTCCTGCACTCCAGTTTTATTGAGAATCCCAGAAACATTTCCAAAGAGTTCTTCCCAGTTTCACCTCTTGACTTTTGACCAACAGCAGGATGATATCAGACTTTTAAGTTGCCCCTGCTAGGACAACTCTAGGTCACTTTGGCACATACTGACCAGTTTTAATTGGATTCTTAACCATAAATTCTTAGAGATTGTATGATTGGGAGAAATTATCCTTATCTCCATGAGTTTCAGAATCTGATCTATGAAACATGGTCACAAAAAATTCCCCCTTCAGGGGAACTTGTGTTTCTCTTATTGACAATATTTTGGGCCTGCATTTCTCCTGCAGATAACAAGTAGTTTGCTGAGGAATGTGACTTATCCTGTTCACTTAAGCCAGGGAGCTGCAAGTAAATTGCTTCTTGGAAAAGAAAGCATGTGGAGGTCAGCAAAGCGAGGCCATTTTATAGAATTATACCCTCAAAAGGTGTCCCACCACTCACATCTGTTTCCTGTCACCATCATCTCCTCTTCTTCCATTTTCTAAATTTATTATATTCAATAATACTTTCTAAGGTCCTAAGTAGTATCTTCATTCTTTTCACTTTCCCCTTTTGAGTTTCATTTAGCAAAGGCTCAATAAACTTATAAACATAGACATGTATTCTTTCAACAGACACTCTCCATTAATGAGCCCATGTACCCACATTTGTCAGAAACTCAAGTTGATAATTCATCCCTTTGTTTTTAGAATCCATAAAATCTATATCAAATAAAACTCAAAGTCATGAAAAAATTTCTATGATAATATAGATTGTTAAAAATGCATTAATTCATAATGTAAACTAATTCTACTAAGTTAGAATTTCAAGCACTCCTAAAACACTACTACACTTTAAAAATATGTCAAAAAATATCTGGAAAAATCCTTTTTAAAAATAATATTTAGCTAGTTTAAAACACATATCGAGACCTGGGTGTGGGTTTTAGTTGTAGTGCACTTGCCTAGTATGCACAAGTTTCTGTCTTACCTAAAGTAAATGTACACTCATGGGTCAACACATGATGAATCTTGTGAGGTGAAAAGGTTGTGGGTGAGTGGAGCCTTCTCCTTCAGAGGTTCTTTTAGTGTCTATACAAGAAATCCTGGGTGATCATGAGAACACCTTATTAAAATAAATAAATAAATAAAACCCTAACCTACCTATTTATAAGTTTCAATGAGTGATCTTGTTTTTTTTTTTTTTTCTCCTGACATGAAGATTTGTTCTCATGGGATAAATGGATTTGAGATATTGTTGCTTTTATGTAAATTGAAGACATTATATCATGACACCTCAAGGCAGTATTTCTTACCTATTTTTATTTATCTTTGGTTTTAAAGATCTTTCCAAGTTTGTAAGTAATAGATAAGAATTTTTCAAGATTTAATCAGTGAAATTCTCAATAAAACATTAGAAAGTACCTTACTGTATAGTTTGATGTATTGCTCATGAAAAGAAAAGATATATACCATACTTTGGCTGAATATGCCTTTTCAGATGAACATTTGAATTGGATAGAAACAGTTTTGACATGTACTTGAAGTGTATAAATGCTACAAATGACAGCTTTTAATCAGCATGATAAATAGCAAAGGTCTGTAAATGGTATCAAATAATTTCTAAAAATGAAAACTAATTTTCCACTCCCACTGCTAGCAAATTTGTCAACTACAGTGCAATAGAACCAAAACATCTGTTCTTTGAAGCTGTGTAAACTCTCTCAGTAAAATGATGCATTATTTTGTTTTCAGATATACATTCATCTCATTCCTAATTTAGTATGTTTATGAAGCACTAGGGTAAGTTTCTGATTGAAAATTTTGTGCCGTTCAGGAAGTGTTGTTGATTAAAGTTTTAGCTGTGATTCTGCTTTCTTTTGTCTTTTGTTTTTTAACCATTCTATAGAAAAACATTTGTTCTCTTTTCCAATTCTACTTTTATTGTGGTTTAAGAAATATATACATGTAAAGAATGTACACCATTGTTAAAATATGCTAATCATTCACTAGCTCCTTAATAGCGTTGTTATAAACAGTTATATGAAGGTCAGGCATGGTACCACACACTTGTAATCCCAGCTACTAGGGAGGCCGATCCAGGAGTATCACAAGTTTGGGCCACCTGGCAACTTGGAAAAGACTACAAAGTACATAATCCCAGCTATATGACATTGTGAAAAAGGTAAAAAGTATGGTGGCAGTAAACAGAATGGCTTGATTGCCAGGGATTAAGAGAGGGACAATTGTATAGGCAGAGCTCAGAAAATGATTTTGGAGCAAAATCTTTCTGTATGATACTGTGTGGTAGAGTCATGCCATTGTACAATCTCCAAATCCATAGGATATACAACACCTAATGTAAACTATCTGTTTTGAATTGTAATGCTGTGGTGATGTAGGTTCATCAGTTGTTATAAATATACTGTTTTGATAGGGGATGTTGATAGCAGGGATGACATACATGCCGGTGCGGGGCAGGAAGTACATAGAACATATGCACTCTATTCAATTTTGCAGTGGCCCTAAAATTGTTCCAAAATAAAGTTTATTAGTGAATAATTATGTACCTGTAGTTTTTTGGTAACTCATGGTTTTGGCATGCAGTTTCAGTAGGTGATATATTTAGTACCTACTATGAACCAGAGCTACATATGTACAAGATATGGTAGTGCCCTGAAGGCATTTGTCTTAGCATTTTTCATAAGACAGAACTAATTAAAGAGATTTTCTTACAAAGTAAGTTAAAGTATTTGCTCAGGTGATCATGGTGGCTAAGAATCCTCACAGTATGCTATCTGTAACTGGAAACTCAGAAAAGTCACTTGTACAGTTCAAAGACCTTAGCTGGACAACCAGTGGTGTGAATTCTCACATGGGTCTCAAGACCAGCAGTTCCAGGGGCAACGGCAAGAGAAAACTGGTTTTTCAGCTAAATTAGGATGAGCAAATTTACCATTCTGCTTCCTAAATAAAAAATAACATTCTAGGCATTCTCAAAATATTGAATGATGCCCACTTACATTTGTGATGATCATTAATGTAGATTGAATGTTAATATCTTCCTGAAATACTCTACAGATAATCCCCCCAAAATATTTAAATACTAGCTGAGGATCCTAAGGCCCAATCAAGGTGATACATAAAATTAACCATCATAGTATATTATGAATGGTAAGATCAGTAAAACGCTATTGTATGTCTGAAGGAACTTTTGTTATTTATTCTGGAAGTAAAATGCCTAAAAGATATTTTAAATATTATTATCCTCTCTGAATTCTAAGATTCCCTGGGGAAAATGATTCAGGGACTGAGAGGAAGGCTATTTAAGTAGGAAGAATAATCTGAAAAAAAAATATATATATATATACACACAAAGACAAGAATGGGGAAATGATGTAAACATTGCTGTTACAGGCTGGAAAATTATGTTGGGTCATTCTAAAATAGGGACTTAGAGACTGCTTTTTGCTAAAAGCACTGAGTCTTTACTTGGGCCTGCAGAGAGTTGTCTGATGGGTAAGTAAAGGCTGCATGAAAGTTTGATCTATGAGCCTTCAGTTCATACCTTTCTCCTTTCTACCTTAAACTGAGTCAGATTCTGCTAAACACTGAACATAGGCATGTTAATCTTTTAAGGAGTGTCTGTCTAAATACTAACAATAAGACGCTAATTAGCCCTCAGTTTATGTCACCTTTCTCATGCCCATCCAAAGCGAAAGGTCCCAAGATAAGAGTAACTAAGATATTTTCAATGACATCATAATCAGCAGGTTGTCAATCACCAGCTTTTGCAGCATCCTGTTACAGAACATCTGTGATGGCACCTTGAAGTCTCTATAGTCATTGCCCTAAATCTGAGGAACTAGGTTTACCTTTCCTTTCTGACTTGACCTTACTCTGAGGCATTCTCTTCTGCCATTACCTTGACTGACAAGAACAGTGAGCCCTACAGGCAGATCACTCAATGATGAGGTTGCCCTTACTAAAGAAGAGCGATCAGCCCATTACATGAATTGTGGCTCCTGCCCCCAAACAGTAGCAATCATCTCAAGATGGAAGCTGGATTGAACACTCAAGTGATGGCTCATTCTCCAGGACCTGGCAGAATGGGGCCTCAGAAAATGATGATCCAGACCACTATGTGACCTGGACTGCTTAATTATGCATACCTCTTGCCCCTGTCCAATTATTCCCTTATTTCAATTCTAAAGCTTATGTCAGTGTACCAAAGACAAGAGTGAGGACACTTGGTCCCTCTTGGTCTTCTCAGTATGGCTACACTTAATATTAAATTCCTTTCTTACTTTACCATTATTTTTTTCCACTTAATCTTTGAGATGAGTGATCAGAACTGGGAAAATAGGAATCTAGGCCTAGGAATTCCTGGCCTAGGAATCTAGCAACAAGTCTATGATGGTTTTGCAAGCTATGCTTAGAAACTAAGTTTGTACATTTAGTGTAATGAGTTATCACTGAAAGTATTGAGCAGATGAATACCTTAGTCAGAAGTATATTTTTTAGAAATCAATGTGCCGAAGTGAGAAAAGTGGATATGAGATTTTTGTATTCAATATTTTGTTTGTTTGGTTGGTTTTTATAACAAAATGCCTGTAAAAGACTAACTTTATAAAGAAAACATGTTTGGGCTAGGTATGCAATTCAGTAGTATAGTGCTTGCTTAGTATTACATACAAAGCAATCTGTGATATGTGCATGCAGGATGTATACACACAAAGGTTTTTTGTTTTTTTTTTGGTAGTGGGGATTGAACTCAGAGGCACTAGATCACTGAGCCACATCCCCAGCTCCCTTTTTTTTTGTATTTTTTTTTTTTTTTTTTTTTTAGAGATAGAGTCTCACTGAGTCACTTAGCACCTTGCCATTGCTGAGGCTCCCTTTGAACTTGAGATCCCCCCTCAGCCTCCGGAGCCATTGGGATTAACAGGCATACACCAAAGCACCTGGCCCACAAGAAGTTTTATTTATCTCAGAGTTCTAGTTGATCAAAGGCTGAAGTCACCTCTGCAATGGTAAGAGCCTTGTAGCCCATGGCATCACAACAGCAAGAGTGGATGTGGGAGGAAGAAATAACATCTTTAAATAGGAAGCCTGAGAGAGACTGGGGTCTCACAATCCATTCTGAAGGCACATTCTCTGTTAACCTAAGAATTTCTTACAGTCCCCATCTCTTACAGGTTCTACTACATCCCAGGGCTGTTACCCTGGCAACTAAGCTTCTAATACATGAAGTTTTGTGGGTACATACATAAACTGTATTCAAGCCATAGCAAAGTCATTAAGAAAAATCAAGTAATGGCTCAATTCTTCATGATCTGCCTCATCTCATTGCAAGGTGCTCTATTGTTCTTTTTTCATTTATTGGACTCCAGCTGTTCACATAAGCAGTTCACATCTGCTCAATAGTCCCAGCGTACTTCCACTTAGGCTCTCTGTTTTCATTGTTTTCCTTGAGTGTAATATTTTTCATTCAACTATCTTTCAATGCCATTAAATTTCTGTTCCATCCTTTGATTCTTTATGTAACATGCAACATCATGTCCTTCATTATTCCCTTTTTGAATTAGTGCATTGGATTTACATATACTTGTTAGATTCATATTGACTTATTCATAAATGCATATAACTTAATTTGTTCCAATTCAATACTCACTACCCAATACTACCCTCTTTCTCCTACCCACAATCCCCTTTTACCACTCTATTGGTCTTGTTTTTAAATCTCATTCTGTGTTATTGTTGTTCAGATCCTTAAAACTATGCCGTATATTACCTATGTACAAGGTTATTTCTTTCTTTTATATAAATTTTTATTTATATATGACAGTAGAATGCATTATAATTCTTATTACATATACAGAGCTCAGTTTTTCATGTCTCTGGTTGTATGCACAGTATATTCACACCAATTTGTGTCTTCACACATGTACTTTGCATAGTAATGATCATCACATTTCACCATCATTAATTATCTCATGTCCCCTTCATTCCCCTCCAATCCCTCTGCTCTATCTATTCCTTCCATGTTCCTGCTCCTTATCCCACTATGAATCAGCCACTTTATATCAAAGAAAACACTCAACATTTGTTTTGGGGGGGATTGGCTAATTTCATTTAGTATTATTTTTTCTAACTCCATCCATTTACCTGCAAATGCCATGATTTTGTTCTCTTTTTTTGCTGAGTAATATTGCATTGTGTATATATGCCACATTTATTTTATCCGTTCATCTATTAAAGAGCATCCACAGTTTAGCTATTGTGAATTGTGCTGCTATAAACATTAATGTGGCTGTCTCCCTGTAGTATCTGCTTTTAAGTCCTTTGGGTATAGACAGAGGAGAGAGACAGCTGGGTCAAATTGTTGTTCTATTCCCAATTTTCCAAGAAATCTCCATACTGCTTTCCAAATTGGCGGTACCAATTTGCAGTTCCACCAGCAGTGTATGAGTGTATATGTTTTCCCCACATCGTCACCAACACTTATTATTGTTTATATGAATAATAGCTGCCATTCTTACTGGAGTGAGATGAAATCTTAGAGTGGTTTTGATTTGCATTTCTCTAATTGCTAGTGATGATGAATATTTTTTCATGTATTTGTTGATTGATTGTCCATCATCTTCTGAGAAGTGTCTCTTCAGGTCCTTGGCCCATTTATTGATTGGCGTACAAGGTTATTTCATGGTCCACCTTGCTCATCTAATAAATGTTTCATCGAGGAATTAACTTTTTTTATTATAGTATTCCCTGTATTTAAAAGAAATAATATTTGCCTAAGAAATAATACTACATAATACTGTGTAAAATAATTTTGTTAGATTAATGATTTTACATATTCATTCATCAAAGCATATACATATGTATGCATAATTATCTATTTTAGGGGGCTTTGACTCTCCTATCTATTTCCTTGCTAACAATCCATACTTTATTTACTAGATTATTGGTTCTTTAAGCACAAATATTTTACCTTGTTCCCAATTAAATTCTGAATTAACATGAATAATATAATAGTTGCCTAATATGTGCATGGTGAAAAAAATGACCTATAACTATAATTCTAATGCCTTTACTGTAGACCTTTTTCCTAAATCTCCTTTTTATCTGCCTTTGGTTTTTGCTCAATCACTCAAATGTCATTTATTTTTGCTTCTTTTGAGTACACTCTAAATGTTGGAGTTTCTATAGGTCACATACTAGATCTCTTCTTATTCTATGTACACTTCCTAAACTATTTTATTAATTTAAATTCCATGATATTTTATCTCACTAAAAAGTTTTGGCAATTCTTTAAATACATTAAGTTTGATTCATTTAAGTTTCTCATGTATATTACTGATTTTCTTATAGTTAGGGGAATTGAACCCAAGTTCACCCTACCCCTAAGCTACATTTCCAATCCTTTATATTTTTATGTAAGACAGGATTATACCAAATTACCAAAACTGGCCTCAAACTTGCAATCCTTTTACTTCATTCTCCCAAGTACCTGGAATTACAAGAACATACCACTGTGCCTAGTTTTGATAAGGTTTTAATAAAAATACCTATATTAACAGAAATAAATTGTCAATTTGTAGTTTTACTTGGCTTGAATCTGTTATAAAGTTGGTGAAATCTATAATTCAGAGAAATTATAAATATCATTGATTATCATACATATTAACTATAACAAGTACAATATATATATATATATCATATATACATATATATGCCTATATGAACTGTTTAGTATTTATATGTTAATTATAATGTCTACAATTATTTCAAAATAAAGAGAATGATGATACTAATAAATATGTAAAGTACCATATTCTTGTTAAATTATGTTAGTTATTTAATGCCTTAAGTTTGCAAATTTGAAATACATTTTCTGTATTCATCCCTGACCCTCACAACTAACTTTTGATTTTCTTCCTTTCAAGATTTATTTATTTAGAAATAATTTGTTCAACTCCGGTGCTAATCATGTCCCTCTTTTCTTTTCTACAGTAATTTCATCTATACCTCTAGTCTCTATGAAATTTTGTTGTCATAAGGATAGCACTATTATCTGGAAGTTAATATGCTTATGACCCAGGTATTATCCCAAGCAACTTCGGCCCTCACAAAACTCTAATGAAAGAGTTATAAAGAGAGAAACAGAGGCCAAAAAGATTATATAACTGTCTTAACATATGCCATTAACTAGAATCAGGTATAAAACTAGGTCATCTGCTCTTGACCTCCACAGCAAATTTTGTCTCCACATGACATGTACTGTCCATATAATTTTAACATTTGTTACAAAAAATGTCTATATTTATAATTTCATAAATTACCTGACTCCTGAAGTATGTGTTTAAAAAAAAACTGTCTAGGTGGTTGCAAAACTGAACACAGAGAGATGTGGCTGCTCCCTGGGTTAAATGAGAAATGCTATTCTCAGGAGATTAATTATTGCAAATTAAGAGTTTTCAGTAGTCCAGAAGCATCAGGAAAGAAATAGTAGATTAGTACTGATAAACTCTCATGGGCTCTAAAAGGAAGCACTTTATATTGACACTAATGAAAAAATCAGAAGCAACCATGCTTCAGAAGCTTAGAAATTTCAGTTTTCAGCATATTAAGAATTCAATCAAATAAGACTCAAAAGAGCTTTAGGATTACAATAATTGACTGGAAGGATGATGATTCATTCTTGTATCTGGACCAAAACCTTAGAGAAATCATTCTTTTTAAAAAATGCATTTTAAAAGAATTATGTATTTATACCTAATTAGAACATGTATTTTTATTGTTTTAAAATAAAACATTAATTAGAAAATAATAATATGTCATTTTAATAGCTATGGATATTTTTTATGCCTCCACCTTCCACCTCAGTCTTATTTTATCAGTAAAATAAGAGCATATATGATATCTGAGGTTCAATAAAAATATTACTTGTTTCCTACCATCCTTCTCTCCAACAGAAATAAAAGCAAAACTTCTAAATTTTTTCCAAACATTGGAAAATTATCAATTTTGGAGATCTTTTTTTTCTGTAATATGAGGTTTCACTACCCATATTTTAAAAATCTCACAGCCTTAAATATAAAGCTTTACTAACGTACAATAGTTACAAATGTCAGTATAAATTTCAGTGAAAAAGTTATTAATCTAAACTACTAGAAATAGCAAAATGCTTTCATATCGATGGTGCAAATAATTTAATTTTTCCCATATGCTATGGTTTGGATATGAAGGTATTCCACAAAATCTGGAATGCTGGAATGTTTATAGATGAAGTGATTGGATTATGAGATCAGTTCACCCAAGTTCGAGTGGACTAACTGAGTGGTAACTCTAGGTAGGTGGAGTGGCTGAAGGAAATGAGTCACTGGGGGCATGTCTGGAAGGGTTGGTCTTCTCTGTATCCCTGTTTTTCACTCTGCTTCCTGGCTGCCCATGAGGTGAGCAGCTTTTCTCCACTGGGCCTTCAGCCATGATGTTCCATATCATCTTGAACCCAGAATAATGGAATCAGCCAATAAACTAAACCTCTGAAACTGTGAGATGAAATAAACTTTTCCTTTTCTAAGTTGCTCTTGTTGGGTATTTTAGTCAAAGTGACAAAAAGTTAACTAACACCCTGTACTTTTAAAAAGTCACTGTTAACAATTTTTCAATTATAAAGAAAGGCATGCTAATTATAGAACATTCAGAACATGTAGAATACTAGTAGGTAAATATTCATCAGAAAAACATGATTAATTCTTTTAAAATATTGATTTATTTTCACTTAGTATTTTCTCTCATTATAATTATTTAGTAAGGCACAACAAAATTTGTAATCATATATTTGAAAAATAGCACCATAAGTTCATCAAGTTACGGTCTGAAAACTTATTTTAAGATAATAAAATCAATAATGGCAATACATATCAGAATAATCAAAGAAAACTGGAGAATGTATATACTAGAGAAATACAAGTGCTTATTAAAAGAAAATGCTTGGTGTTCTTGCACAATCTTATTTTAAAAATCTCTCCTTTTGGCTGGTTCCATAATTTGGCTATTGTGAATTAGGCAGCTATAAATCTGGGGTGTGCACATGTCACTGCAATGTGATTACTTTAATTCTTCAGGATAAACACTGAGGCGTGGTATAGCAGGAACATATGTTGGTTCCACACTGATTTCTATAATGGTTGTACTAAGAATGAAATTATGTCATTTGCATAAAAATGGATGGAACTAGAGACCATTATAAGTAAAATAAGTCAAACTCAGAAGTTTAATGGTTATGTTTTCTCTCATATGTGGAAGCTAGAGATGAAAAAGGAAAAAAAAAGTGAAGGCCAATATCTGAAAATCAAAGGGAGTTCAGTAAAAGAAAGGGACTAAGGGAGGAGAGGGGGAAGTGCTGGGGAGTAATATTGTCCAAATTATATTGTTATATTGTGTATTGTGCGCATGTGTGAATATGTAACAACAAACCCATCAATGGGCACAATTATAATGCACCAATAAATAAGTTGGAAAAAGAAAAAAAATTCTCCTTTTATTAAATAATAATCTTTGACAAATTTAGAAACTTTGGAAAATTACCAATAATTTCACCATCTAGAATGAACACACTAAACCTAATAGTTTTTTCACTGTTTTGTGTATTTAGTAGAATCAAGAACCTATGATTGACATAATTTGCCTTTATTATATAATTATGTTTATTTTTATTTTATAGTCTACATAGTTTAATTAAATTGAGCCTTCAATTTAAAATGTTGCTCTCTTAACATTATATTATTCTCAATTTTGCAAATTATTGGATGCAAGTAAAAATGTATTCTGAATATATACATATAGGCAGATTCTTGACATTTATCAACATCAGTAAATCTCATATCAAAACTATTATCTTGTTTTTACAAATGAATGAACTGAGATTCAGGTATATTATTGAACTGACTACAGTTAGAGAATGAATTGAGCCAAAATTCTACAGTGGACAATGTAAATTAAAATTTTAACAGCCTTTCCCATCAACATATTGATTTCCTATGATGTATTAGGTGACACGTGAATACTCCCTACTTTTGAGAGTGGAAGCGTTCTTTTGCTTGTGCATCACCTGACATCTATAAGTGAGTAAGCAAGGCAATCATAAAGTTCTTTCATTTTATTTGAATCTTCATTTCTAAGATGTTATGAAGCTGTTTTATACACACACACACACACACACACACACATTAATACTAAGGATTGATCCACCCAGGGACAATTTACCACTGAGCTATGTTCTCATCCTTTTTGTTTTATTTTATTTAATACTAATTTTGAGGCAGGACCTGGTATATTATTTAGGCTCGTCTTTAACTTGTGATCCTCCTGCCTCAGCTTCCAGAGTCATTGGGATTACAGGTATATGCCACCATGCCTGCCTAATATTTTTTTTATTTTGTTTTATTTATGATAAGTATATAAAACAAGACTAGCTAGAAGAAAAGCAATAACTTTTCTGTGGTTCTTTGTGTTTTAATATCAGCATGCTTACTGAAAAGTAGTATCTATGTAACAGTAAGCAATAAAGTTTGAGAGGAAGCATGTTATTCAGAGGCAGTGTACTGAGTGAATAATGCTATCAATATAGACCAGATATATTTGTGTCTTTCCACAGTGTTAGACTTCATCGAATAACAATATTCACAAGCTATACCACTTTGGATATTTGCCGTTCACTGAATACTCATGTGTAGCCTGATAGTCCTAAGCCAGGAATTTACAACTTCTTTTATTCCATTCCAGTCTTAATTTCTAATATCTGTAACACTGAAGTCACATAGCATACTTCACACTTGATAGGTATAGATCACAAAAAAAAAAAAAAAAACTAAGAAAGTTTAAGGCAGCTACAGAGTTACAGGATGCTATACCAAGAGCATAGGCTGAGAGTGGAAATGATGCAAAGAGTCAGTAAGTATAGGTGAACAGACAAAGGTTTTTGCAAACCAGTTCAACAGAGTCGTCAAGGCAGAAAGTCCTAATTGATGGTGGCTCTAGACTGTCAGCTTGAGTCGTCATCTTGGAATAAATTGTGCATAGTTTTCAGGGTCAGGAGAAATTGCACTGTGCTGAACCTCAGTGGGGACTGAACAAGAGGTTTTATTTCTTGTGCCAATTATCCTGGATAAGGCTCATAATAGGTGACCAGGTGATGGGGTTGGGGGAGCCACTGAATCCTCTCTTGGTATGCTCCTCCTTTTATGGGACTTAAGTAAGTTACATCTGATGAGGTTGATAAAATTCTGTGTCTGCTGTTTTTCATATGATTTGGAAAGTCCACATATTTGTGCCCGATTTCATTTGATAAGTTAGCAGGAATTAGTTATTTATCAATTTGTGACTCATGGTTGTATTAGGAAGATGGAGATTGTTTATAAGCACAAACAAAATGTAAAGTCAATCCATCTTGGCACTAGGACTCAAAGTGGAGTAAGTCATGGCAAACTAAAGCTTTACAACAAGTAATATCTCAGGATTAACCACAGCCTGGAAACTACTGTTCTATGCATCTTGGAGTAAATCAGAGCAGGATACAGTCAACTCTTCAAAGACAGGCTGCTGGCTGTCCTCCCAGAGACCTCACTGCTTTTGGGCACAGTTATTAATTTACATGGCTCATGTCTGAACAGCTGACATGCTCATTTTCCAACCTCTCTTGAAGCTAGATGTGGCCATATGACAAAATTCTGGCCAGTGTGTTGGGTTATAATCAAAAATGATATCTGATACTTGATACTTAGAGGCAAAGGTTTAAAATTGAAAAGAAATAATAAGCAGTCTATTTTGTGAGGCTGCAGAATGTAATCTAAAGTATTAGTCATCAGTAATCACTGGGCAAAGGCAAACCTTAGAGATTAAACAGTTAGTAGAAAGATCATGAGTTCTCAAAAGATTGAATACGTATATATCCCATAATCAAACTGAAACATGGTGTGTGTGTGTGTGTGTGTGTGTGTGTGTGTGTATTATTGACCAGTTTATGTTTTATTCTTTTCTTGTAATGAATTAACCTACATCATTGCATATACAAATACTATGTGTATATAGTTACGCTCACTTTTTATTTTCCTAATTTGTCAGTTTTGCACCTGCTTATTTATCTGATTACTACTGATTATCTAAATGCTTTTTCATTACTTGAAATTTTCATTTTGAATAACTTGTTTCTGCATCTAGCTTATTGAACATTTATCTCTCAGACTTAAAACAAGCAAATATTCTCCTTTCTCTGTTTTTGTTGGTACAATAAAATAACAAGGAAAATAACTTTTTTAATTTCCAATGAAGCAGACAAAGAGCAGATCATGTATAAATGATTTAGGATTTATGTTTCATTTCTATTAATTTGGATTTATTGTAGACATATTGATTCTGATCTTTGCATCATATTAGCAGTACAAATCCGGTAGAATTATTAAATGCAAACGTATTGGTATAAACAAAAAAAATAAGAAGAATTAGTGTGTTGTCTAACCTTGTTGTTCGAAAGGTTCAAGAACTCTTGGTGTTATGGTATTGAAAATATGTATTTGCCTTTCTGCCGTTGAAGTCTAGATGGATGTTTAGATGGATGTCTGCACAGCATCCTCCCAGAATGATGGAGTTCCTATGTAACAGAAAGGATGCACAGTCTTACATGGACGAATAACTAATTATTACTGTTTTATTTGGACACCTTAAAAAACTTCCTGTAAGTCTTATTGAATTTTATTTCTCTAATAGCCATTTTCCAACTGGCTTATTTTGGAAATCACATTGAAATTTTATGTTTTATGTAGAAGTTAATGAAGAAAAAGGTTAAGAAAATACAAGACAGCCAAAACTGTCTGGACTGGGATATGAAAAAGGAATTAAGATTCTTACATGTGTACAGAACTGAAATAGCATATTTATCAGTATTAGTACAAATGATGCAAGAACCCAAAGTTCCTAGCATACCTGAGAGCTGAAGATATCATGTACATGCGGCAGCAAACTTCTCCTATAATGTACTATTTCTTCAACTCCGCAATTCCCAGTTATACTAAATCAGATAAATATTCTGGTCTATCCTTAGATATAATTTTGCAATCAATTAAACTTATGATCCACACTGCCCATGTCCATAGCAATTATGTAGTATAAACAAAACAGTTAAGGAAGCAGAGAGCAATTTTACTTTAACATCTTATACATGTGTTTGCCAAATGTTGTAAATGGAATATTCAGGGGTATTCTCCTACATAGCAAAAAGTTTTAGTGAATAGAAAAATTTTTTTCTATTTACTAAAATCTGCATTTGTCAAATTCCACAATTGCTTCTGTGAGCACACTCTCAAAATTCTTAAAAAGGTGGATGCTTAGTTGATATATAGAATTTATGTGTTCAAACTAAGAAATAACCTTTTATTAAATAAACTTTTGCAGGTAGAATTGATTAAAAAAATAAATGTCCACTTACATATTAAAACTTCATTCTGCATATATATTAAGAGGTATAATAAGTATATGAATACAATTATTAACATTTTGATTGCAGCATATTTTTTTTCTTTTTATTAAGGAATATCTGATCTTTCTGTTAGCATAGCTTTTTGATTATTTCTTTGTTGGTTCATTTATTTCTTATCATGTCAGGTAGGTTTTTTGGCTTGAATATTTTTCTTATCTTTCATACTGATTCTGCCTCTTCATTTTTGTCATTCTTTGACATTATTCCAAGTATGCATTATAAAACACAAAAAACCTAGTGTTGGCACAAATGATGCAAGGACCCCTAAACTTTTTAACACATCTCTTGATTAACAGTCAATTAATTGTTAAATCTTACTTACAATATGTCCTTCAATATTTGCTTATACATTCAATTTACAAATTAGCTTAAGATTTTCATATTGCAAATACACTCTAATTTTATCAAACATTTCAAGTACCTAAGAAAGTAGTTACACATATAAACACTAAAACATTGTGTATAAGTTCATAAAAAAGAAATATGTTAATGAACTTATAAATTTCATAGCTCAAATTTTCAAACATTTTAAAAAAGTTCTTGCATAGAAAAATATAATTTTCCAACAGCATCAATCATCTATTTGCTTGGTAGAAATCATTTTCTGATTAGTGATTTTCATTAGGTACTCATGGATTATTGCAGATTTTGTGATTTTTTTTCATGATAACTAATAGATAATTTTAATGTTAAATAATAACTATACCTACTAAAATTACATATCTAAAGGCTAACAAAATAGGCATCAAATCAATGCTTGAAAAATGTGAGTTAATTCTCCTACATATTAAACTTCAAAGCATTTTTAACAAATAAACCTATTCACTAGCTGAAGGGGTAATTACAGAACTGTGGAGATCACTTGACTTTAACTCAGAAATAGAAGATGGGCATGCGTGAGGTTAATTCATTAAATAATTACCATTATACACAGCTTATTGTTAAAAGTGACTCAAGAACAAAAGCAAGTCAGACATTGGACGTGACACCAAGACTATACCAGAGAATGGTTGTGTGACTTATTTTTATTGTTTTATTATATTTTTTTCTGTCGAAATAAGTTAAATTTTCCAATGGCCTTGATGTTCAACTGTAACTTAAACAATCCTACTTATTATAATATTTTAAAACATGTTCTTTTCTGTTGAAATAATGCATAGTTGGTAGAATAATATTGATAGGTGCTTCATGGGTCAACAGATTTTAGCTTTCTTTTGCATAGTAATTGTGCAATTAAAAAAAATGATAACAGAAAAGACAAGTGTTTTCAACTTTCTTGACAAGCTTTTTAACTTAATGAATATATTATCTTCTTATTCACAGGACAAAATTTTATTCAGTACTTCTAAGTTATGAATATTATCTAAAAATACCATTCTCACTTTCATTTCTTATATCACCAATTAAATCACTAAGAAAAAAAATTGAAATTTGGGGGTTATATCTGATGTTGTGATAATGCAGATCTTATGAAGATAAATTTCTTGCTTTTTTACAATTTGATTCATAATTGCATTATTAAAGTTATAGTGGTTCCATATATATATTTTTTAAAGATCAGATTTGGTGTAATTCTAATCACTCTCATTTTTCCCATTATTATAATGTAAATAGGACATTTTTCTGAAATTTTTCATCAATTTGAAACTTTGCATTCTATTTTCATTTTTAAATATATCATAAATTCTCCTATATGTAGTCCAAATCATTCATAGAATTTAAAAATGATACATGATCTTATTCAAACTGAAGGAAACTTGAAAATATTTTCAAAAACAATATAAATTAAATTGTTTTCCTACTTCTATATTCCTTTCTATGCTAAAATTTTCTAATAAGAAAGAAATTTTTAAAAATAAAAAAATTTTAAATATCTTTTAAATTTGTACCTCATATAGGAATAAAATAATCAAAATTCTAATAGTGAATATGTCAATGTAAGAACAGCATATTATTATTTATGCATGTTAGCCTTTAGATATGTAATTTTAGTAGATATAATTATTATTTAACATTAAAATTATCTAATAGTTATCATGAAAAAAAATCACAAAATCTGCAATAATCCATGGGTACCTAATGAAAACCACTAATCAGAAAATGATTTATACCAAAGGAGTCATTTGGTATTTGTTTTTTAAAGATTGACTAGCTTCACTTAGCATAATCTGCTCTAATGCCATCCAATAAAAAAAAAAAAAAAGAAAATGATTTATACCAAGCAAATAGATGATTGATGCTGTTAGAAAATTATATTTTTCTATGCAAGAACTTAGTGCACGAAGGCTAGAAGAGAACGGAACTTGATAGGTCACTACATTTGTGACATATTTTTTTCCCAATTAGTTAAATCTTTTCATAAATCTCTGTCCTCTGATATTACAGTGGTACAATCTACTACCTTCAAAAACTTTAAATGCAGTTATTTTGCAACAAAGGGTAAAATTGTGTAAAGAGGTATTCTCTGGAGCATAAAGAATATTAGAGCACTGAATTCTGGATCCACAGAGAAAAGGTGCTGATGTTTTAAGAAATGTTTTGAGACGTTATAATATGTAGAGTTTTTTTCTGAGTATATACCCAAGGAGGAAATCATCTGCCCTGTTTTAGAGCTGTAACAAGAAAAAGTGTTTACTTACTTAAACATATTTTCTAGCAGGCTTGTGGTTTTTTCACTGTAAATTTTTTAGTATGAGAAATTCTTTTTCATATTTTTATTGATACATTATAGCCACTTTATTTTAATCTTTCATTGATGTTTTCAGATGACCTTTGACAAGTGACTTAGTTATCTGTGCATTTTCTATTACTCACCAGTAAGTATGCTCTGTTTCCCTCTGTAATAACAAAAAAAAATGTTAAATGTCTTCTTTATTCATTCATTTATGTATTCACTTTAAGCAAATATATTTCAATGCATATTAAATGCCACATTTTCTCCTGAACTTATATATGTAAAGGGCATCTCAATTTCAACCCATCCATAATTTACATTGAAACTTCTTCTGCTGTTAAGATAAGTTTTTAAAGTGAAAATTTGTCCCTATTTTATTAATTGATGCTTTCAAGCATATAGTTTCCAAGTTAAAATCACAAAGTTATGATTTCTGCTGAAAAGAAAAAAATTCTGAGATGTCTTGTTTTTGTTATGAGCCAGAAAATGTAAAAAAGGAGATGTTAAGACAGCAATTTAACTAATTCAACTAAAAGTTTCAAAAGAACAGTAACAACAGAGAAAAAATAATTGTTCCTCACTTCTACCTGTACATTTCAACCTTCCATTCAACATCTCAGGAGGAGGACCAACAAGGTACTTTATATTCTGCTTATTATTCCCAGCAGTGAAGGAGCAGCAGGTATTCTTATATTCCCCAGCTTGTCTTATCCTCAAACTTTGCAAACTTTGCACTGTCCTGTTCTTATCTGGAGCCAAAATAGCTTCAGTGTGATGTATGTTCATCTCCCTAAATTTTCATTATAAAATACTCTGGCCTTTAAGAGCTGGTAGACACATTCCCAAGTGTTACTTATCCATACTCCTGGTGGCTTAGAGGAATGTGTCTCAGGACCAATCCATTTGTCTAGTAATTGTTATGGCTCAATGAATCTTTTTTTTTTAATTTTCTCTCCCCTCAGAGATGTTTTGTTGGCTAGAATTTTGATTTAACCCCACTTTTTAAAAATCATAGTCTATATGCTGTTTGTTTTCAAGTTCTCTGCTATTTCAAAATAAGAAATTGCAAATTATTTCTTTTTCTACGTTTTCTTTTCTGACACCAAGTAGCCAATTCCACCTAGTATCTCCCTGAAGAGCTGTTTTCTTTCTAAGTCATTTCCCTAAATGCAATCTTTTAGTCATTGAACTTGCTTTCCATACTACAGCAAAATAGCATGTATGCAATGAAACTACAAATGTCCCCATCAGCTCAGCACACTGCTTCAAAATTTTAATGACTTTCTTTTGCTAAAATATTTCTATTGGTATCTTTAAGATAGATAACAAGAATATATATGGTTTGGCCCTTCCCTATCTTTTTAACATTGTCTCCAATAGTGCCCCAGCCCCAATACACATGATTTTCCTGTCATTTTTCACAGTGACTCTAATAATTCATACTTTCTTTCAGAGGACATTTTACTATTTTCATTTTCCTAGAAAGAATTCTCCCTGGGAGACATGGTGCCCACCTGTAATCCCAACAGCTCAGGAGGCTGAGGCAGGAGGATTGTGAGTTCAAAGCCAGCCTCATCAAAAGTGAGGCACTAAGGAACTCAGTGATACCCTGTCTCTAAATAAAATACAAAATACAGCTGGGCATGTGGCTCAGTGGTTCAGGGCCTCTGAGGTCAATCCTCTGTCACTCCTCCACACAAAAATAATAATTCTTGTCCTTTTCCTTGTCACTTACCCATTACAAATTATTTGTAATTTAAGCTATTTGTGATCTCCTTGAGAAAAATTCATCTCAATCTCTAGACTTAAATCATTATCTGTTGTATATGCTCTCATGGTGACTTGTAATTTCTCAAATATTTATGAGCATTTTAGTAAAATAATTTAGTTGTGTGCTAGGTTCTTTGATTTCTGTCCTCCCTAGATTCCAAGCTCAAAAAAAAATGTTTGATTTTTGTTTTGTTTTTGTCTTTTTGTTTTGTTTTGTTGGGGATTTTTTGGTGACAAACTTGGCACCTTATAAACAGATGGTCAGTAAATTTATAACATATAAGTAAACGAATGTGTGATATAATATTAAATTCATTTCCATTTCATATTTTCAGTCACAATTCTGTATAGTATAAATCATCCTTTATCAGATCAATGTGTTGAGGGATACAGACAAGAAAAACCCAAGTATAATAGTAATATTTTCTCAACTGTAGATTTTGTTTGTTTGGAACTTTAAAATTTGCTAGAATCTCTCTTTCCTTTTCCCTTCTCAGTGTCCACATTTGTACTTCACATCTTCAGGAGCATCAAAGAGAATGTGATCACAAAAGCAAAAATAGGTGATCTAATGCCTCCTAATTATATGGAGAATCTACACTCAGTAAATTGTTTATTTTCTGAACTGATTATTTTGACAAGGTAAAACATTTGATAGATTTAACAAATAAATGAAGTTCAAATATTTAAACAGTGTCTAATGCAGGCAGAGTAAAATACAAATAAAGGCTTTTTCCTTCCATTTGGGAAAAACTGGACCAAATATTGCGATAGGTTGTTCACCCAAAACAGCCACTGCAAGATTTTTCAAAGAACACATCCTAATAAGCATGTGTAATGTGAACATCTGGTAATTTTAAATTGCCAAATGTCATTGTGTTGGGCAAAGTGGTTTTGAGTCTGACTTTCACCAAGGCATTCTTTTTCTTTTTTTCGGTAAGAAAAAAATGTCCCTTTGCCTTGAACGGGGCCTCATTTTAAAGACTTCCTAGGAATGATTGATGAAATGATGGAATTTTATTTCCTGAACATCCTTCATGCATCAAGAGTGGGAATAGAAGGGTCAAAAGTAAAGAGTTGGTAGTCAGCTGGAATCGTGTGAAAACTGATGTGTCCCCTGCCTTCTGTTCTTTAAGCCTTAGATTTTCACAGTTGTTAAAGAACTCGGTTGTTCCTCTCTTGATTCTATGACTTAAAAGGATTTTCTATTACTTTAAAGGTTTTCTAAAAGCGAGAATGAACAGAGGGATTAAAAAGATTGCATGTTTTCACTGGAGTAGAAGATAAAAAAAAAAAAGTTGATCTCTGAATGAGAGGGAATGGTGGTTATCTATGGCTTGAAATGGAAGGGGCGTTGGGAGGTAAGGGGTGGATAGAAAGAGATTGGTTAACAGGTGCCGCAATGGGCCACCAAATGCCACAGTCTGGCTGGGCACAAATCATGAGCCACTGAAGCAGGAACAAACTTTATTTCTGAACTCCACCAGCACACTCCACACACGCTCCCCAGGAACTCTCCCGAATGCCACTAGGCTCCTCCAGGAACCACCAACTGGAAATCCCTCCTCCGACACTTCCCCAACCAATGCAAACTCTCCAGGAATCCCTGCAAGAACTCCAAAGTAGCAGGCCGAGGTCTAATATACACAGGGGTCTAATATACACAGCTTAACATAACCATTGTCATCTCAATGGCTTGCTGGCGTCACTTCTCAACCATTCCATTCTGGCAAAAATGCCATGCATCATTCGGATTTGGCTATGGCTCTCAGCAAACAGGTACAAAAATCAAAGATGGGAGATTGTTATCATGTTTTATAGCATAGTAGGGTGATTATAGTCAACAATAATTTACTATGTATTCCAAAAGAGACAACAGACATTTGAATGTCCCCAACACAAAGATATGACTCACATTTCAGGTGATAGATTTTCTAAGTATCCAGATTTGTATACACAAATCAAAATACTATACTGTGTGCTCCACAATTATGTAGAATCCTCATGTATCACTTAAAATTTAAAAAAAAATAGATAAATAATAAATATATGTTTGGGAAAGGTAGAATTACTGCTGATCTCAAGAGAGTATTGAAGAGGATCACTTCATGGAAATGGTCAGTGATGGACACCATGCCTTATCAAGAGCTACTCTTCTACTTTCATGATTCTATCTCAGTTTTTAGCTATAGAAGATTTTTTTGTTGACTAATCTGTTTTAATTTTTCTCTTACATGTAATTGATGTCCTCCTTTCCTTTTACAGGTTTTCTTAAGAATTATTTTTACCATTTCTATATTTTTATCTGTCAACTTTTTACTTCATTCATCTCTAATTTATACCTCCAGAAATAATTTTCCACTTGACCCCTGCATTAGATTCTTACTACCCTAATAAACATCTCTTCTTGGATATTTTATAAATAGCTCAAATTCAGCCAGAAACTGGTTTGACATGACTTAATTATTTCTAAGAGAATGGGAACTGAAGCAGAGGTAAATTTAAAAAGTTATCGCAATAGTCTAGATCTGGGTGTTTCTACCTTAGTATTGTTGACATTTTGGTGAGATAATTCTTTGTTAAAGTGATCTGACCTATTAATTGTAGATATTTACCATCATACTTGGCCTCTACCATTCATGATCATCAAAAATTTCTCTAGGCCTTTCCAAAAATTTCTTTGTGATCAAAATCACACTGGTGGGAGCCACTGATCAGAAGCTTGGGACCTCCTAATAAAAACGAAGTGAAAAAAAAAATATCGAAAGTAGGAAA